>NC_060177.1:31736471-31871471 GCF_021184085.1 Oncorhynchus gorbuscha | reverse complement strand
CAAAATACAAAACAACAACAAAACATTACACCACAATACAACACAACAACAAAACATTACACCACAATACAACACCAAAATACAACACAACAACAAAACATTACACCAAAATACAAAACAACAACAAAACATTACACCAAAATACAAAACAACAAAACATTACACCAAAATACAACACAACAACAAAACATTACACCAAAATACAACACAACAACAAAACATTACACCAAAATACAACACAACAACAAAACATTACACCACAATACAACACAACACCAAAACATTACACCACAATACAAAACAACATCAAAACATTACACCACAATACAAAACAACATCAAAACATTACACCACAATACAACACAACACCAAAACATTACACCACAATACAACACAACACCAAAACATTACACCACAATACAAAACAACATCAAAACATTACACCAAAATACAAAACAACAACAAAACATTACACCAAAATACAAAACAACAACAAAACATTACACCACAATACAACACAACAACAAAACATTACACCACAATACAACACCAAAATACAAAACAACAACAAAACATTACACCACAATACAACACCAAAATACAAAACAACAACAAAACATTACACCAAAATACAAAACAACAACAAAACATTACACCAAAATACAAAACAACAACAAAACATTACACCAAAATACAACACAACAACAAAACATTACACCAAAATACAAAACAACAACAAAACATTACACCACAATACAACACCAAAATACAAAACAACAACAAAACATTACACCACAATACAACACAACAACAAAACATTACACCACAATACAACACCAAAATACAAAACAACAACTAAACATTACACCAAAATACAACACAACAACAAAACATTACACCACAATACAACACAACACCAAAATACAAAACAACAACAAATCATTACACCAAAATACAACACAACAACAAAACATTACACCACAATACAACACAACACCAAAACATTACACCACAATACAACACCAAAATACAAAACAACAACTAAACATTACACCAAAATACAACACAACACCAAAATACAACACAACAACAAAACATTACACCAAAATACAACACAACAACAAAACATTACCCCAAAATATAACACACCATTACACTAAAATACAACATAACACAATGAGAAAACATTACAACACAACATTACACCAAAATGCAACATAACACAACAAGTACAACACACCATTACACTAAAATACAACATAACACAATGAGAAAACATTACAACACAACATTACACCAAAATGCAAAACAACAACAGAAAACTACACCAAAATACAACACAACAACACAACATTACACCAAAATACAATATAACAACAACAAAGTATTACACCAAAATACACAACACAACATTACACCACAATAGAACAACCCAACATAACACCAAAATACAACACAACATTACACAAAAATACACAACATTACACAAAAATACAACATTACAACAACATTACACCAAAATACAACACAACAACACAACAGCATTACATCCAAATGCAACACAACATTACTAATGGTCATCACCAGTGGTGTACTTAAGTAAAAATACTTTAAAGTACTACTTAAGTAGTTTTTTGGGATCTGTACTTTACTTTACCATTTATCTTTTTGACAACATTTACTTCTATTCCACCACATTCATAAAGAAAATATTGTATATCCATACATTTTCCCTGACACCCAAAAGTACATACATTTTGAATGCTTAGCAGGACAGGAAAATGGCCTAATTCACACATAAAGAGAACATCCCTGGTCATCCCTACTGCATCTGATCTGGAGGACTCACCAAACACAAATGCTTTGTTTGTAAATTATGTCTGATTGTTGTGTGTGCCAATGGAAATATGGAAATGTTTAAAAACAAGACAATCGTGCTATTTGGTTTGCTTTATATAAGTAATTCGAAATGATTTAAAAATATTTGAGCAATTACATTTTATTTATTTTTAAATGTTTTAAAAATGTACCTTTATTCAACCAGGTAGGCCAGTTGAGAACAAGTTCTCATTTACAACTGCAACCTGGCCAAGATAAAGAAAAGAAGTGCGACACAAACAACAACACAGAGTTACACATGGAATTAACAAAAGCACAGTCAATGACACAATAGAAAAATGCTATACACAGTGTGTGCAAATGACGTGAGGAGGTAAGGCAATAAATAGGCCATAGTAGCGAAGTAATTACAATTTAGCAAATTAACACTGGAGTGATAGATGTGCAGATGATGATGTGCAAGTAGAAATACTGGTGTGCAAAAGAGCAAAAAAGTTAAGAAAAACAAGATGGGGATGAAATAGGTAGATTGGATGGGCTATTTACGGATGGGCTGTGTGCAGCTGCATCGATCGGTAAGCTGCTCAGATAGCTGATGCTTAAAGTTAGTGAGGGAGGTATTAGTCTCCAACTTCAACACATTTTGCAATTCGTTCCAGTGATTGGCAGCAGAGAACTGGAAGGAAAGGTGGCTAAAGTAGGTGTTGGCTTTGGGGATGACCAGTGAGATATACCTGCTGGAGCGCGTGCTACGGGTGGGTGTTGTTATCATGACCAGTGAGCTGAGATAAGGCGGAGCTTTACCTAGCAAAGACTTATAGATGACCTGGAGCCAGTTGGTCTGGCGAAGAGTATGTAGCGAGGGCCAGCCGATGAGAGCATACAGGTTGCAGTGGTGGTTGATAGATGGGGCTTTGGTGACATAACGGATGGCACTGTGATAGACTGCATCCAGTTTTCTGAGAAGAGATGTTGCCTATTTTGTAAATTACGTTGCTGAAGGATAGTCAGGATAGTCATTTTTACGAGGGAATGTTTGGCAGCATGAGTGAAGGAGGCTTTGTTGCAAAATAGGAAGCCGATTCTAGATTTAATTTTTAATTGGAGATGTTTAATATGAGTCTGGAAGGAGAGTTTACAGTCTAGCCAGTCACCTAGGTATTTGTAGTTGTCCAACATATTCTAAGGCAGAACCATCCAGAGTAGTGATGCCAGTCGGGCGGGTTGGTGCGGGCAGCAATCAGTTGAAGAGCAGTTGGAGTCCACAGAAGGAGTGTTGCATGGAATTGAAGCTCATTTGGACGTTTGTTAACACAGTGTCCAAAGAAGGGCCAGATATATACAGAATGGTGTCGTCTGCGTAGAGGTGGATCAGAGAATCACCCGCAGCAAGAGCGACATCATTGATATATATAGAGAAAAGAGTTGGCCCTTGAATTGAACCCTGTGGTATCCCCATAAGGACTGCCAGAGGTCCGGTCAACAGGCACTCCAATTTGACACACTGAACTCCGAGAAGTAGTTGATAAACCAGGCGAGGCAGTCATTTGAGAAACCAAGGCTGTTGAGTCTGCCGATAAGAATACAGTGATTGACAGAGTTGAAAGCCTTGGCCAGGTTGATGAATACAATTGCACAGTACTCTCTTTTATCGATGGCGGTTATGATATCGTTTAGTACCTTGAGCATGGCTGAGGTGCATCCGTGACCAGCTCAGAAACTGGATTGCAAAGCGGAGAAGGTATGGTGGGATTCGAAATGGTCAGTGATCTGTTTGTTAACTTGGCTTTCGAAGACTTTAGAAAGGCAGGGCAGGATGATATAGGTCTGTAACAGTTTGGGTCTAGAATGTCACCCCATTTGAAGAGGGGGATGACCGCAGCAGCTTTCCAATCTTTAGGGATCTCGGACGATACGAAAGAGAGGTTGAATAGACTGGTAATAGGGGTTGCAACAATGGCAGCGGATAATTTTAGAACGAAATGGTCCAGATTGTCTAGCCCAGGTGATTTGTACAGGTCCAGGTTGTGCAGCTCTTTCAGAACATCTGCTATTTGGATTTGGGTGAAGGAGAGGCTGGGGAGGCTTGGGCAAGTAGCTGCGGGGGGTGCGGAGGTGTTTAATTTTGATACTTAAGTATATTTAAAACCAAATACTTTTTGACTTTTAAACAAGTAGAATTTTACTGGGTGACGTTTACTTGAGTCATTTTCTGTTAAGATATTTTTACTTTAACTCAAGTATAACAATTGGGTACTTTTACCACTACTGGTCATCACCAACTAATCCCAGTCTATCCCCATGACCATGTACAAGATTTTAGGTTATTTGGCCAGCATTTTCCCCTTGTATTTACAGTGTTTATCAGCATGCAACTGTGTGTATGCGCGTATTGTGCAGTAGTTTGGCTCCAGCACCAAAATGCAGAGGTGATGGGCATGCTGTTATGGATGTTATCATGGTCTCGCTTGCAATGTTGATTGTCTTGCCTTTATAGCGGCTATCTCTGGTTAGTAAACTTGAACTATCTCTGGTACTGCTGCTGCTGCAAAAAAAAGAATCCCCCCCCTCTCTTCTGCAGACACTAATGGGGCCTTGTGGAAACAAAATGTGTGTGGGCCTCTCCTTTTAGGTGCCTGTCTATTAAAACCAAAACAACATTAGTAACAGCTACTACACTCCACAATTAGTCTGGGCAAGGCGTCCGCTCCAGGAGCCTGGGTGAATGAATAGTGTTGTGGGCTGGTCCTGCACTGGTTTAGCTTCTCAGCTCTGTCAGGAGGGGGCAAAGGTGTATAGTAACGGGTATAGTTGACTCCCTTTCTTGGAAGGCATGATACACAAGATATCCACACACCAGTGTGGTTTGCAGTTTCACTGAGCACAACCATGTGTGTGGGTGCCCTTCACTGCTCCTGGATGCCCCAGGCAACCACAATAATGGCGGAGCACAGCACAGAGCAGCGACAGTCAGCTGTGACGACCACGCGCCTTGCGTGAGTTATTATCTAATCTGAAGTCATGCCCTGGGTTGCATTTGTCAATCTGTTTGTGGTGCTCCCAAGGGGCTGTGCTTCCTCCATTCCCCCCACCCCAAATGCCCACAAGGTCCCATCCAGCTACCTGTATCCTTCCTGCCTTCTCTGGCTTGGGGCTCGTGTCATGAATGATTTAAGGACATGTGCACAGTGGACACAGTGAAGTGCTTCTGCAGAGTGAAGGAAAGAGGTGCGACTCCTTCCCTGCATGTCCTCTTTTGACACCAATAGTCACTGACTGAAGTAAAGATGTCAAACTTTAATAACAGGCTGTTTTGTTTTTGATGGAGACCTGGTTTATCAGCACAAAGGACCTGGCACAGTTGGGATGGGCTTTCCAAGTCTCATCAGGGGAGGATGTAATTGATTTATGGCCCGGCGATAAAGATCGATGGCCGCCGGCCGCGGTTATGACACCAACAGAGTCGCAATGGCATCATGCGACAGGAGACGCAGGCCTATTAGGGAGACACAATCAAATATTCAGAACCGCTGGACACTCTCGTTATTTATTCATGCTAATACAAGTATATTAAAGAAACTAAACAGGGTTAGTGCTCAATCACTCACAAAGGGAATCATCTGGAGCATTTATCAGGACCATTCTCCGAGCTAACTCTCCCTCTGTCTACCCACAGTCTAAACTGATGCTAACCGACAAGGAGGGGAAGACCTGGAGGGCCCTCTCTACAGACACACCAGAGAGTGACTGAAAGGACAATGAAATGTCTCTCCTATGGTGTGATCCACAATACGACTGGGATGGGTGGAACCATCTAAGTGAACTCTAAAAACGAAGGAAGGTGGGATTTACGTTTCACTAACCTGAGTAAAAAGTTGGGCCATGAAATGGAAATACTGTACGTAAATATCGACATAGTGAGCACATCCCACTTCAAGCACTTTGACACCCACAGACGACTCTGTATCGCTGTATAATCTTAAACCAACTGCCCCACCCACACGCAGAAGACACCATGCACAGTGTTTCATGAATGGGACTCCGGAGGTGCGTCTTCATAATTGCGAATCAAAAAAGGGAGATGGAGGTATGATTGATATTGGTACACCGCGATTACATATGAATAAGAGCAGTCGTTATTTTTCAATACTTTTAGACCATCAACACTATCCTGTTAATGATAGTGATACTGTCAGCCCATAAAAAGACTCAGATGTATTGTGTTTTAATTCCCTCTCTCAAAGGAAGCATCAAAATACAATATTCGGGGCCTGTCACTCTCATAAACAAAGCTGAATATTGATCTCCCTCTAAATTGGAGAGGGAGAAACAATAATGTTGCCTTTGTAGGAACATGAAATTACATGCGCAAACATGGTGAAATGTGCTTTTGCCTGTCATCTAGCAGTCCTGTAGTTATTCATCAGGCGCAAAACAGTCACATAAGAGACAAAAAAATGGGCCTTCAACTAAAGTCTGGACCTATTCTATATTAACTAACCTTAACCCATTTGTTCCCAAATTTTTCACAGACATTCCACTATGCAAATGTACCCCTATTCCTCGGCCCCAATTTCTATATACCTCGACCCACTTACACACTTAAACATAATTAACTCTGTTACACCCATGCGCTAACACTAGCATCCACATGCTAATTCCCTAATATTGATACAACCAAGTACCAATACACCTACATATCCTAGCCCTAAATGCCCAATTTGTTACTCATAAACCCCAGATCCTTTGCAAAAACTCCTCATCCCTGTTACTTACCTATCTCACGCCTGTTACCCACTTTCATTAGGCTTGTATTCCTCAAGTCACCGACTGTAATCTATAACCAGCTATTCGCTGCACATCCCAACCTTGTTATTTGCATACTTTAGTCATGTGACCTCTGACCTGTATACGCTAATCATGTAATATATAAACTTATAGTACAGTGGTTTAACACATGTGCCCCAGTCCCATTCACTTTTTTTCCTACCACTGCCAGAAAGGATTTGAATTAGCAATCTATGTCAATCTACACCCATTACCTGTATGAGCTTGTTATTCCTACACCCCAATACTCATATAAACCAGGCAAATCCATGGGCATACTCATAAAACAGGTATATTGCTATAGGTCAACCCCAATTGTCATACAGAATAGGTGTACTTCTGCATCTCAGCCCAAATGTTCATACAAACCAGCTGTACACCTGTACTTCAGCTCCAATTGACATACCTACAAAGTACGCACCAGTGCTTGAACCCAATTAGTCAACTAAGCTAGGCCTAAATACATGCTGAAGCCTGAATACTTGTCACGGTTGTCGTAAGTACTGGACCAAGGCCCAGCGCATGTAGAGTTCCACATTTTTAATAACAAGTGAAACTTAAGCAAAACAAAACAATAAACGAACAACGAAACGTCACTACGTGGTGCACATGCACAAACACAAAATAATATCCCACAAACACAGGTGGGAAAAATAAACTAGAACACCACATAGAAATAATAAACTAGAATACCCACTAGTCACGCCTACTGACCTACTACACCATAGAGAAACAATGGCTCTCTATGGTCAAGGCGTGACAGTACCCCCCCCCCCCAAAGGTGCGGACCGCAAAACTCCGACCGCAAAACCTGAAACCAAATGGGGAGGGTATTGGGGGGTGATTGGTGGCGGTGGTGGCTCCGGTGTAGGTCATAGGCCCTGCCCAGACCCCGGATCTGGCCATTGCGCTGGGCTGATCGCCATGCATGGACTGGGCACCGGCGCAGAGGAGGGCTGCGGTCCTGGAACTGGGTTGGACGCCGTGCCTGGACTGGGCACTGGTGCAGATGAAGGTTCCGGCCTTGGAGCGGGACTGGACACCGTGCCTGGAAGCTCCGAACCGTTGCCCGTCGCGGGAGGTTCTGGACCGTTGCCCGTCGCTGGAGTTTCTGGACCGTCGCGGGAGGTTCCGTACCGGGAACCGACGCCGGAAGCTCTGGACTGGGAACCGTCGCCAGAAGCTCTGGACTGTGAATGTGCACTGGAGGTCTAGAGCGTGGAGCCGGTACAGGTCGCACCGGACTGGTGACACGCACTATGCCACTTTATATACGCTACATTACTCATCTCATATGTATACACTGTACTCTATACCATCTACTGCATCTTGCCTATGCCGTTCTGTACCATCACTCATTCATATATCTTAATGTACATATTCTTTATCCCTTTACACTTGTATGTGTAAGGTAGTAGTTGAGGAATTGTTTGGTTAGATTACTCGTTGGTTATTACTGCATTGTCGGAACTAGAAGCACAAGCATTTCGCTAAACTCGCATTAACATCTGCTAACCATGTGTATGTGACAAATAAAATTGGATTTTGATTTGATTTGAGTGCGGGGATCAGGCACAGGACGTACCGGACTGGGGAGGCGCACTAGAGGCCAAAACCGTGTAGCTGGTCCAGGTTGCACCAGACTGCTAACCGGACCCTCTGGTCGGATGTTGAGCAGAACACACTTGCACAACATCTTTCTCATCGCTCTCTCTTCACACTGCTCTATCGACTCCCAGGCGGACTCTGGCTCTCTCCTTGGGTCGACCGACCACCTCTCTATAGCCTGCTCCATGTGCTCTGGCTCTTCATGTGCTCTGGCTCAGCCAGCCACCCCGTGTGCCCCCTCCCCAAAAAAATATTTGGCATGTCCTTGGGCTTTCTGTGGCTGCGAACCCTGGCGTCGTCGCTGTCCTCCATTATTACCTTCCGTCTGCCTCCAAGGAAGGGTTTCGCATCCACCCATCATTTCTTCCCTTGTCCAAAACTCCTTTACATCGTGGAAACTCTGTCACGGTTGTTGTAAGAACTGGACCAAGGCGCAGCATACGTAGAGTTCCACATATATAATAACAAGTGAAACTTAAGCAAAACAAAACAATAAACGAACAATGAAACATGACTATGTGGTGCACATGCACAAACCCAAATTAATATCCCACAAACACAGGTGGGAAAAATAGCTACTTAAATATGATCCCCAAATAGAGACAACGATTACCAGCTGCCTCTAATTGGGAATCATACAAAACACCAACATAGAAAAATAAACTAGAACACCACATAGAAATAATAAACTAGAATACCCCCTAGTCACGCCCTGACCTACTACACTATAGAGAAACAATGGCTCTCTATGGTCAGGGCGTGACAATACTCATAAACCATAAACCAGGTCTACCCCAGCAACTCCAGCTCTCCTACAAATGAGGTCTACACCTTTGACTGAGTCACAATACTAATATACACCTGCATTTCAACCCAAATGCCCATACAAACCAGGTTTAGCTCTGTGGCCGTGTCCCAATACTCTGATAAACCAGGTCTACCCTTGTGACTATTCTGCAAAGCTCAAATAAATCAGGTCTACCCTTCTGCAAGAGACAGTAAACAAGCCCATTGACATTAAATATTTGTTAAGTTATTACACTAATTCAGTTTGCGGGTCAATACACAGCAAATTCCCCCTGAAATAACAAAATATGACATTTTACAGACAGAATGACTGATGTAAACATTTGTAAAGGCTAATGGATAATGGTAAAATCATCTGTAAAATCATCTTGAGCAAGTACATCCATAACCCAACTCAACTTCAATCTACTGAAGAAGAAACAATTGGCTATGATTAAATATACACTCAGTGGCCAGTTTATTAGATACACCACCCCATTCTAGAAAATGGTTAGCTCCTACAGATAGTGGGGGTACTGTCACGTGAGCTCCCTCTCTGGCATCTAGGTCACCAGGCTGCTCGTTACGGTGCACACTCGCACCCGCGCGTAATCAGACTCACCTGGACTCTATCACCTCCCTGATTACCTTCCCTATATACGTCACTCCCTTTGGTTCCTTCCCCAGGGGTTATTGTTTCTGGTCCTGTGTCATGGCTGTGCGTTATTCGTGTATCTTGTTTTCTATTATGTTGTGTTTATTTCTTAAAACACTCACTCCCCGACTCTCAGCGCACATTGCTACATTAGCTAACGTGCGCTAATGTGATTAGCATGATGTTGGAAGTAACTTTACATGAGCTGTTACAGGAACCTAAAGTGAATGCAAGATTTATTGATAAAATATACCCTATAGAAAGTGTGTGTGAGTGGTGTGAGTGTCTGTCGTACCGTAGAAACTCGGGGGCATATTGACGTTGCCAGGAGGGTGCTGAGAGGGAGAGGTTTGCTCACTGGCCCTGAACTCTTACCGGAGGGGCTCTACTGGGGCCACAGAGCATCTGTGCTAATCACAAACACAACATCTCGCCATCTCAGACCACAATCCAGTTAACTCAGACTGGAGACCCTCAAACTCCAGCAGACACACATCACTGCTAATCCCTGATTAGTGAGGTACTGGGAAACGGACAGGATGTAAATGTACAGTTACTGTATACATGTCTGGAAGAGAGCTCACCCAGACCTTGATAGAAAAAAAAAAGTAAAATATCACTTTTGTCCACAGTATGGTTGTTGTGATGACAGGATACATTGATATCATAGAGAAGAACCAGCTCCGGTGGGCACGAGATCACTAACACTGGACAAATGAGGGGTGGAAAAACATTTCCTGGGCCAACGAATCCCAGTTCATGTTGCGTCATGCTGATGGCAGAGTCAGGATTTGGCGTAAGCAACATGAGTCCATGGCCTCATCCAGCCTCGTGTCAACGGTACAGGCTGGTGGCGGCGGTGTAATGGTGTGGGGAATGTTTTCCTGGCAAATATGATACCAGTTAGGCAGCGTGTCCATGCCCCAAAGATTTCAGGCTGTTCTGGAGGCACAGGGGGTGCAAATTTCATCGACGTATTCATTTCTAAAGCTGTTGAATGCAGACTTCTGATGCCAAATTTGCCTGTAAAAGTACACCTTGGAGGAATATGCCGGTGGTCTTATGACCATTTTGAGAAATCATATCAAACTTCTCTGAATCCTGCTAGACACCTTGATAAATGGATAATATATGAAACATTTGATTTGAAGTACAAACGTAACTTCTCTTACGCTTGTAAAGTACAACAGTTTTTATCCTTCACTAATTGTGACCTTTGGGATTAATTTGTTTAACCCCAAGTGAGTTTGCTGAACTCTCTACCTACAGTATGGCTAAGAGTACACTGGTTTTATTTGTGTGTTATTAACAGTGTGGTAATAGAATATGGCAGGAAGTCACTGCTCTAACGAGAGACCTGCCCCAAGTGGCCTAATGTGTTCAGGGTAAAAAAATAAACTAATTAAGTGGCAATTTAACACCACTGTCTGTGAGAAGGAAAGTAAATCTGGTCAGGTTTGTGTCAGAATATGCCCAAATGGTTGGTGGTTGGAGAAGCCTTTTCTGACACTTTTGTTGGTTTAAGTCATCACACCTTTAGTGATTGCTTCAGGACTCTTTTCACCGTTGAGCGTCAGACTAGATTTCCCCCATTTGTGGCGGCCAAAACCGAGAAAGAAAAAGAAGGAGTCAATACAATGTTGGAAAACCAATGCATGAGATGCATGTTTGTCCAAGTAGATTTGTGACATGATGGCAGGCGACAGAGTGTGTGATGTTTTTCCGTCTTTCATTATCATGCGGCCACCACAGCTCGACATCACCTGTTGGTGGCAGAGAGGAGCGGAGCCCTGATGGACAGACGGATGGGATGGCTGATGAATTCCTGGCAGGTGCTTTGTCAGAGGGGAGGCAATTTAAACCCCAGGGGAGGGAAACCGTTTAGAGTTCAGACGACTTTAATGTAGAAGAGTCCCATTTCCCTTCCCGTTTTTACAATCAAATGACAATTCATTGTTGGTTTTAACAAGGTCCTGGTCAGCATTTACATGCGTCGTTCACCTAGACACCCGCCCATAATGCTCCATATCAGCCCACTCTAATTTAGAAAGATGTCCATAGAAGGGTCAATCTGCCTTTCATACATAGTGACTGATAGATCCAATACCTTTGGAATCAGATAAAACATTGACAAATGGCCATGTGCTGAGCCGTGGGGAATGGCTGCACGGGGCTGGCTGGGGCTCTGTCCATGCCAGCCTGCCCCTCTCCCATCACGGCCTCGCTGGCTTTGATCAATGGGCCACACCGCAGACACGTAGGTCTGTCCGCCGTCACATGATTAAAAGAGCTGGAGGATATTGCTTTCCCACCATCTACTCTCAGAGAGAAAAAACTTCATAAAACTAAGGCGACAGCGTCCTCTTTCTCGCTCTGCCTTCTCCCTCGCTCTGATGGTTCTTGGGTGATTTGGATTGATCAGAAAGGTTTTGGGGAGGATTGAAAGAGGCTGGATGGAAGTGGGATGAAAATATCAGAGGCTAAGATCATTTTCGATCCCCGGGACCACCCATACGTAGAATGTATGCACACATGACTGTAAGTCGCTTTGGATAAAAGCGTCTGCTAAATGGCATATATTATTATTATATTATTTTCCATAGTCATGGAGCTGGAAAAAGGTTCAAAATGGCCACTTGACACATATGGGCATACCTAGATGCATATGCAATATGTCAACAGTGAAACAATCTCATGTATCCTGGGGGAGGATCAACAAGAGTGGACATCCCTTGAAACCCATATCTCAGAAATATTTTGAATGTTTTTGAGAACTGACCATTGAAAACCAGAGTGTAAAAGTCACTAAAACCAGACATATGGTCCAATGTGGCTCAGTATGGTGCTTGCAATGCCAGGGTTGTGGGCTTTGATTCCCAGGGGGGAGTAGTACGAAAAAGCCTTCCTCATATATATATATATATATATATATATATATATATATTTATACATTTTAGCCGACACTTATCCAAAGTGACTTACAGTAGTGAGTGCGTACATTTTCATACTTTTTTTCCTCCCTCCTGGGAGTAGTACGAATATGTATATATGTATATATGTATATAAACTAGAGATTGGCAGTAAGTCAATCCTAACATCGACCGGCCCAATGAGGAAGGTAGCAGGGCTGAAGAGATGAGAAGAAGATGTGTCCAGGTGATTGAGAAGTCAAGTAGACTCGTGTCTGTAGCGTAGTGTACCCAGACACTTTGAAGTCTCCTAGCTATGTTCGCTACTACCTCTCCCATTACCTCCAACCCCAGGAATCCCACCCCCATCTGCATAAATCACACGGCCAGTGACAATTTGACCGTGCGGTTAGCATGATATATAGTGCAAAAATGTAAATAATAACAAGTGCTCCTAATTGGCACGCTACCTGGCAACAAATCAGTTATGCTGCTGTCCTGCACCGTGGCGCAGTGCTACGACAAAATCATTAAGAATATGTGCCGTCGTATCCCCTTTGTGACACTTTCTCTCTCTGTCTGTTGCCTGGAAGTTTATGGGGAATTTGTCACTCAACTATCTCTTGGGGGAGGGGTGTTTGTTTAAGGTTGGGTGTTGAGCCCCAACCCATGCAGTTCTATCAGTCTGTTTGTCTTAGCATACGGCGGATGCTCTGTACTTTAAATGCACAATATAATAGATTTCAGTTGTATGCCATACCAACTCCAGGGCGTTTGGCTCTGAAGTGAAAGGAAAATATAGATGCCGTTTTTTCATGTACATTTTTGTAAACCACAGTAATCCTAGCAACACGTGAAAAACTCGCATGGCAAACATGGTAAAACAGAGATCTCACACATGGCTTTCTTTTCATCTGTCAGAGTGGTTTGTCCCTGGGCTGGCCCCTGTCTTTGTTTACCTCTGGTCCGTAATGATCCTGGGCTGGCCCCTGTCTTTGTTTACCTCTGGTCCGTAATGATCCTGGGCTGGCCCGTCTTTGTTTACCTCTGGTCCGTAATGATCCTGGGCTGGCCCCTGTCTTTGTTTACCTCTGGTCCGTAATGATCCTGGGCTGGCCCCTGTCTTTGTTTACCTCTGGTCCGTAATGATCCTGGGCTGGCCCCTGTCTTTGTTTACCTCTGGTCCGTAATGATCCTGGGCTGGCCCCTGTCTTTGTTTACCTCTGGTCCGTAATGATCCTGAGCTGGCCCCTGTCTTTGTTTACCTCTGGTCCGTAATGATCCTGGGCTGGCCCGTCTTTGTTTACCTCTGGTCCGTAATGATCCTGGGCTGGCCCCTGTCTTTGTTTACCTCTGGTCCGTAATGATCCTGGGCTGGCCCCTGTTTTTGTTTACCTCTGGTCCGTAATGATCCTGGGGTGGCCCCTGTCTTTGTTTACCTCTTTGAGAGCTGGTCCGTAATGATCCTGGGCTGGTCTGACTGGCTGTAATATTCAGAGGATAGGACTAATGAACAGACTGGAGAAGCAGCAGAGTGATGGAGACGCTGACTTTCCCCCTGATTCTGTGGGCCTAGACTAGTCTACTCATCAGTACAGCCATGACGGGGGTCCCAATGCCTTGCCTCCCTGATTTACACATTCACAGGAAGAAAAAGAAGAGAGGAAAGAGACCTCTGTTATCAGGGGACTGACACCAGCCGGGAGAGGGGCTGTAATTAGATTGGGATATATGGGAGTAGTTAAGGCCCTAAAATATCATTGATCAGGGGGGATATCGACAGACGCACACTAAGCTGCTATAACAGCAAACCGACAACCACCGACCATCCTTCTCTCCGTGCAAGGAGTTGTCCTTGTTACACTCTGCTATTACTTAGCTGGTTAATACAGCTCTCAGACCTGTTCATTAGTTCACCTGGCAACCAGATATCCTAGGAGGATGCCATACCACTGTTATATTTGAACAGACCATGAATGGAGAGTTGAGTTGTTCAAGTCAATAGGCGTATATCCAGAACCTTAGAGGTTTAGAATGTGCCACAACAAAATAATGGCTGACTTTGTTCTTCAAGTTAAGCTTAATTAACTAATAACAGGATATAATTGTATATAATGCTATACTGTGATCCATTCCCTCCTAACATCACTCAAAGGGCAACTGAGCGCAACTTATCTGGTCAGTATATTTCAAAACTCTTGTTTGATGTAACTGAGGTCGTCACGACTTACATGAGGGTTGCCCACTAACACGGGATTGTAACGCCGAGGGAGAATTGTCATGCATGGAGAACAGCTGCGCTGATTGCGTTCTATTCAATCATAGCAGCAAACCTCCAGACAGTGAGACAGATATTACGTATCGCTTCGGACTTGAGCAGGTGCACATCGCATAGGCTCAATTTTCAATTTTTCTTGTTTACGTAAGACAACACGACGCCAATATTATGGTGAAAGAACACTTGGACCCTAAGCTCTTTGTGGAGTGGCCACTTGCTGATGTTTTTGATAGTGATCACTCAAGTCTGCCAAAGTTTCGGGGAAAAAGGAAAATTGAGAAGATGCGATGTGCACTTGCATCCCAACTGCCACTTGCCAATATTCCAAAATTCTAAACTACATTTGCGAGCAACTTGTGTCCCGCTGCATCCTGTTTTGAAACAGGTTTTGGAATGAAGCACTGCCCGACAGAGACACTCTGGTAATAGATAGTGAGAAAGTTCTACAAATAAAACGGCACCGAAGCACAGACGCCGACACTCGCCAGTGACTTGATAGGATGATTTAGCTAACGTGACCTACCTGCTCAATGGGCCTGTTAGCCTTATTGACAACACAGAGTTGGAACTTAGCTAGGGCAATGATAAACAGCATGTAGTAAGTAGCTTGTCAAATAAATTTAAATTGTGTTTTATTTGAAATAGTTTGACAGCTTGCTGATGAAGTTGTAGACATGTTCTCAGAAATCAGCCCTGAGTGCAGCCAGCAGCTGATTTGATAGTCTTCAGTGCAGTTTTCGTTTTAAAAAAATGGACTTGAGAAATACTGCATCAAATACCTTAGCTTGATGTAAAGTTGCGCAACTAAGACTTCCTCTGCAAAAAAACGTCAAAATTAATTACAGATTACTTGATTTATCTTAGATTCATTCTGACTATTTTGAGGAAGTTGTTGCAACAGTAACTGCCTGGGTACTGTAAAGCGAACATAACACACCCACATCGAACCACACCCTCAAAACTCAAATCTCGTTTTCTTAATGAGCAGCAGAAAAAACACATGCGGGAATCCGCTGTTTAGCCACTCTTTAAAACAGTCACCATGTTGTTTTTGTGGTATGTATGTAGTGTAGTACACATTTTGCATTAGAGGAATACTGTGAAAGATAGCATCAGTCCAGCTGCACAGGGAGCATTGAGAGGTGGATTTAGTTTCATTTCCTATGCTCTTGTTCCCGCTGCCAAAGAAAACAAAGCTTTACAATGTCCCTCAAAGTTCACTCGTATCACGAGGACCGATGTGTTAGGAAAAGGAGGAGACAAACAGATATTACTGAATCTGACCATTGATCAGACCGAATTATCCCTCTTCCTTTAGCCTTTACCTTTCTCTACATCGCTCTTCCCCTGTCCCTCGCCGTGTTCTAAGATGATTCCACGCTAGTCAAAAAAAAAAATCAGCCGAGTGAGTCGCCGGCTGATGTTATGGCATAGCATGCTGCTCTTGTCTGTGACCACTGTATGCAAAGCGTGGCATTAGTCACCGGCCGGCTGGCCCTGACAGGCCTGCAGTGTGAGGGAGATTAATGCCAGGTAGGGCCACTTTATTATCGTCACTCTCTTCTTTCTCTCTCTCCGACTCTGCCTCTTCGTTCGGCCCCACGATTAATTGTCTGCTCCCTCGCTCCGAGTGACGGATGTGAAGAGGGGTGTGAGGAGGAGCACAAAGGCACCTGCTTCTGGCCTTGACAACCCCCAAGCTCTCCTCCCCTCCTGTACCCTACCCTGGCTCTCTCCACTCCCCCATACAGGCCTCCCTACCAGCCTAGCCCCAGGCCTACAAGAAACACTCTATATGGCCACTAAGACAGCAGTACTAGCCACACAGAAAATAGGAGCAGATTTCCTCTTTTCCTGTCATTGCCTGTATTTTCAAGTGGCCCCATTTGGTAAATTTAGAAATCAATCAATCTACACATCTTTTGTTCTTCAAACCAAAAATGAACACATTCACTGTGTGTGCAGTGTTGCTTTATTTCAAATGAAATCACCGGGAAACTCCTCTTCCGACTCTCACCTTTCTCATATTATCCTGCTGAGTTTTTATGGAGTTTAAACATAGGGACACTGGGTTATCAAAAAAGTTCAACAATTAGAACACCATATCATCTACAGTGCATTCGGAAAGTATTCAGACCCCTTGACTTTCTCCACATTTTGTTACTTTACAGCCTCATTCTAAAATGGATGAAATCGTTTTTCCCCCTCATGAATCTGCACACAATAACCCTTAATGACAAGATTTTGATTTTATGTATAAAAAATAAAAACAGTTATATATAAGTATTCAGACGCTTTACTCGGTACGTTGTTGAAGCACCTTTGGCAACGATTACAGCCTCGAGTCTTCTTGCGTTTGACGCCACAAGCTTAGCAGATCTGTATTTGAGGAGTTTCTCCTATTCTTCTCTGCAGATCCTCTCAAGCTATATCAGGTACAATAAGGAGCATTGCTGCACAGCAATTTTCAGGTCTCTCCAGAAATGTTAGATGGGTTCAAGTCCAGGCTCTGGCTGGGCAACTCAAGGACATTCAGGGACCAGCCATTCCTGCGTTGTCTTGGCTGTGTGTTTAGGGTCATTGTCCTGTTAGAAGTTTAACCTTTACCCCAGTCTAAGGTCCTGCGCACTCCGCAGCAGGTTTTCATCAAGGATCTTTCTGTACATTGCTCCGTTCATCTTTCCCTCGATCCTGACTAGTCTCCCAGTCTCTGCTGCTGAACAACATCCCCACAGCATGATGCTGCCACCACCATGCTTCACTGTAGGGATGGTGCCAGGTTTCCTCCAGACATGAAGCTTGGCATTCCGTGCAAAGAGTTCAATCTTGATTTCATTTTGACAAACCAACAAGCGAGCTATCCAAGTGGGCCTTTTACTGAGGAGGGTTCACCTTCCACCCTTCCAACAAGACAATGACCCTAAGCACACAGCCAAGAACGCACGAGTGGCTTCAGGAAAAGTCTCTGAACGTCCTTGAGTGGCCCAGCCAGAGCCCGGACTTGAACCCGACAGAACGTCTCTGGAGAGACCTGAAAATAGCTGTGCAGCAATTTTAGAATAAGGCGGTAACCTAACAAAATGTGTAAAAAGTCAAGGGGTCTGAATACTTTCCTAAAGCACTATAGTTTATGCATACCACAAGGAAGATGAAGAGAGGGGAGTGGTGTAAAATATGGCAACATATATTTCCAACGGGCACTTAACAAAGAACCTCTCTCAAGGGGAATATATCACTGGCTGCAGAAAGAGCCATTTAAGTCAGTTTTTTCAGTTTATATCAACTTTGGAGCTGACAGGACTAGACCATTACCAACTAATGTCACAAAGACATGCACTAACAGGCTGGATATACACAAGCCTACAGTAGAGAGACAATCCAGATGTCAGGATAGACTGCCTTCTGTAAGTCGGCCCACCACACTCAAAAATCAGAATCAGGAAGAAACACCTGAAAAGAACACTGAGAATGTTGAGGTGAGCCTGCGCACCTCTTTATATATATATATATATATATATATATATATATATATATGAGAGAGAGAGAGAGAGAGAGAGAGAGAGAGAGAGAGAGAGAGAGATGTAAAATCCTTTAAAACCTGACATTAACTATTCAGATGTTACAAAAAGCAAAGTGTTGGCAATTAAAACAATCAATCTTCCCAGGGGTTGAACCTAACTTCTGTTCAATAAGTCCTGGTCTCTTACCGTCGGGAGCAGAAGGGATAAGAGTGGAGGTCCACTTTTAGCTGTCCTTCAGCGATGACACCGCCCCCAGCCCTCGTCCTCGTCCTCATCCCCGTCCTGGCGGTTGGCGAGGCGGTGCGGTCCGTACGGGCCTGATGTCAGACGGTTCTGCTGTGTTGTTTCCTTTGTTATTTATAACAACAGGCCACCTGGACTCCTCTCACTGGGCGCAGGCCGGTTACCGGGCGGAGGGAGTGGCAGGGCTCTAATTATCCTGCAAGCTAGCAGGCTGGGATGCTCCTCATCCCAGGCTAATGGGACGGATGGGATTCGGGGCAGGATTGACGGATGACAGAGACGGATGGCCCGGGACAAAGCATGTGCTGACAACCAGTGAATACGGGGCAACGTTGCAGAAAGGTCAACGCTAGAAAAAAGTCAACGCTAGGAAAAATGACTTTCAAAGTTTTTTGTCTGAGTGTTTGTGTCTATGTGTCTGCTGTGTGTTTGTAGGCTTTGAAGGAATGTGCAATTAATCCAAATTATTTGTTTATTCAATGTCTTATTTTCACATCATATTTAATAACTAAATACATTTATTTCATACTTATAATTATGTTAAAACATTTTAGATTAATAATTATGAAAGGAATTGCAAATCAGATATTATTCCAATATTATTCACGTAATCAACATTGTTACTTTGCCAGAGAATGCCCCTCCAGAGTGTCTGTATGGCCATGTAGTGATGTCACAGGTTAAGTAGTATTCAGTCTAAGCCTCCAGAGCAGCAGACCTGGCACTGGTACAGAGGTACAGTGGCCAGACACAGAGCACTGAAAACAGCATACAATTATGATGCGTCTGCATCTATAGTGTTGAAGCATCTGTGTCGAGTCTCCCCCTCATTCCCCAGTAGGATAAAACCTGGCCAACGGTGTTCCGAGAGAGGAATGAGAGATGAAGACGGAAGACCGGTGGTGGGAGGAGGGATTTTCTTTTGGGGGGGGCAGCTGTGTTCTTGCATATCACTTGGGACACACACCTGTACATCCTCCTGCTCTCACCCCTCGCCGGTGACCCCTAAGTGTGCCCCCCCCCCTCTGTTTCAGCATGCTGTTTCTAATCCAAAACAAATGATCTCAGTAAAACAGAACCAGGAGGGGGGCGAGAGCTGGGACACACCAAAAAAAAGCTAGAACATTATCACCTTGGCCAAGCATCAGTAGATAGAAAAAAAAGGTCTACGGGCAAATTCATCTTCTCCCTGCTACAATCAATCTCTGGCCAAAAGAAATACACAATAACTAGGCAGGAAGAGGCCAAGATTTATGGGCCTTAGACATCTCCACTGACCAGCATCCACCTCACCCCATTTCACTCCTCTCTGCTCCCCCTCTCCCTCCCTCTTTCCCCCCTCCCATCGCCAAAGCTTACAATGATGTACTGTCCCCGTTGACTGTTTTACAAGTACATTAGCTTTATTTAATGAGATCAGCAAGTTATTTAACAGATGCATATGGAGCGCAAGGCAAGAAACACCCACTTTTACTCAAGCTAGCTTTTCCTCTTTGAAGTATTCTTTGGATTCAGCTACTTGATTTACTGTAAACATTTTGTGTAGAAATACTTACTTCACCTCTGTATTGGTAAGGAAAGGTGTTGATGGAACACAGGATATCTGAGCTCTGGATGTTATTTTGATTCTCCTCGTAACATGTTCGAACTGATTTTACATCCTGAAAGAGGAAACCGTTCTTTGGTGGCTCTTTGTTTGTTCGACTGTTTAGTAAGAATTAGCTCCAGTGTAGCTAAATGAAACTATTATATTCACCGTCCGTTTCATTGAGGAGACAGTGTATATTGTATGATCATGTCCACCTTTCTAAAGTGTTTTCATAAGGCACCAATTAAATTTGGCCATTTGTGTCTGTGTGAATCGTCCCTCGTTGCTCTCCAATATGACTAATCAATCTTTGACTCTCTGGAGATTCCCCTTTACGGGGAATCTCCCAACATTTTCATTAGAATATCAATTGATTGGATGAAATGAAATTAGAACTTTAATTAAATCCTCTCAATACAGAGCCATACAAATAATTGCCCATTTAGACAAATGAAAAGAGAGTGTGAACATGAACCTCATTTCATATTCTGCATAACGAGAAATTGCTATAATATCACTTATTGACATCTCCATGCGAGACACAAACATGCATTACCGAGAAGTGCAAACTAAGAACTAATAACTTTTTTATTTATATTTGTCACATCCTGACCATAGAAAGCTTTTATTTTCTATTGTGGAGTAGGTCAGGGTGTGACTGGGGGGCGTTCTAGTTGTTGTATTTCTATGTTGGCCTGGTATGGTTCCCAATCAGAGGCAGCTGTCTGTCGTTGTCTAATTGGGGATCATATTCCCACCTGTTTGTGGGATCTTTTTAAATTTTTTTATTTGTATTGTTGCTTTTGAGCCCTACAAGGCTGTACATTCATTCGCTTGTTTGTTTCTTTTTATTGTTTTGTTGCTGGTTCACATTTAAAATAAATATGATGAACCCAAATCACGCTGCGCCTTGGTCTACCCATTTCGACGAGCGTTACAATATTACTAGAATGCTCTCATCTTTAAGATTCATAGCTTCAAGTAGCAATACAACATTAGTGGGCATATAGGTACATTTATGCATCTCTTAATACCCATATCAACACAATCTTTGGGTGGGAATATTTGTTAGCAGTTAGCACACTGGTTTGAAACAGTTTGACAATAACATAGAGAAAAGGTGTAGTACAAATAATTAAGTATTCTATAATCACATCTGTGTCATTTATCACCCGCAGTGCTAGCGCTTCTTCATAGAAACAGGCCACGGTGCAATCAATCTAGAACACAATCAGCTATCGGAAAATAGAATGAAACAAAAACAACTATTGCAAGACAAAAAAAATGTGTCTGTGTTTTCAAGGGCCCAAGAGATCAGGAAAGAGCAGATTCAGAACACAGAGGTACAAATTCATTTCTTGAGAGCTATATATCAACGGTATTTGTTTAATGAGTGCTACAGTGGAAAGATGTATAGAACATGTCAGGCATCCACTTGCAGTGCGTTGTGGGAAGCAGATAGCATCACAGAATGTGACCGCTCACTTTGTCTCCACACCCCAGTCCTTTATCTCCAAACTCCCACCGGATTATAAATGAGAGGGTGAAGCGGGAACAATAGACATAATGGAGGTGGGGAAACCACACCAACACACTCAACTAAAAACAGATGTAACAATAACAGAAACATGTTACATCAGTTTTGTTCAACTGTGCCATGGCTACAACGAGAACGAAAGTTGAACGACTTTGAAGTGCGGGACAATACGGAATCTCTGCTCTAGTCCTTTCCTGCTGCATGGCATGCTTATGCAAGAGGAGGACGTGAGGGTGATTAATTGTTAACTCGGAGGATAATGTTTCGCTGTCAGGGATGTCTCTGCCTTGTGTAACATGTTTTAAGAGTAATGTGGTTAAACTGGTAGTATCTGTTACCGGTCTGTCTTAATTGTGTGGCAGTCAGAATGCTAAAGAAGCCCTCCCTCTCTCCTGTGTCTGAGCCCCAGGGCTTCTAAAGAACTTGTTCGGGATCCATTTACCAGCCACAGTGTTTAAAGCCTTGGACAACCGTTTCTCATGCATGCCAATGATCGATAGAACTGAACAGAAATGTGATGTTAGACCAATGAGCTCCTATGTAATCCAGAACAGATACTGAACAAAAACTGTTCATTTAAAGAGTCACTGCCCCTAAAACCAAACTAATCCCTTGGGAAATGGCCTGTGGCACCAATATGAGTCAGAAAAGTTCTAGTGTCAAAATGAACTACAAACTGTAAATAGGATCATTTTGATCATGTAGTCAGTCTCGTCCAATCATTGGAACTTGAGTGTGTCACAACAGGTATTAATTAACACGTGGTGGCACCATGTTTTCAGGGAAAAGCCTGGGCAGGTTCGCTAATCGGGGCCCGGGGCCCCAGTGGATTGGAGTCCTCTCCTTAGGACGACCAATGGAATAGTCGAAAATGAGAAAACCCCACCCACCCGAGTCACCGGTACACAGAAAACTAACTGGCCCACCGGAACGTCGCCAGACAAAACACGTGTGATTAGTCCCTGCCATTGTTCGGGAAATGACCTACATATTAGATTGTCGGTCACTAGAAGTGTGATTTCCATGACCTGGATCCTCTGTTGGAACCTCCCGACCCAGCTCCATTCACTCCGAGGGCTGATGAAGAGGAAGACTCAGGCGGTGTGCATACCAGGAGTATAATACTCACTAACATTCAGTCCCTAGACAATAAAGTAGTTCATGATGTCTCCTTCCAGAGAGACATCAGGGACAGTAACACTCGGTTTTACAGAATCATGGCTCTCTCCGGATATATTTTCCTCATTCAGCCAGCAGGGTTCTCCATCCATTGCACGTACAGGAAAAAATAACTCTCTGGGGGGGAATAAAACGTGGAGGGGTATGTTTCTTGATATGATTGTGGTAACGTACACGAACTCAAGTCCTTCTGTTCTCCCGAACTGGAATAAGTCACCATCAAATGCCGAAACTCATTAACTCCCGACACCGCGACAGCTCACAAGGAACTACACTGGACTGTGTAAACTGAAAACGGCATATCCCGAGGCCGCATTTATTGTAGCTGGGGACTTTAAAACCTCTACAGGATCGGGATCCCTATACCGGGACGGTTGTTGCTAATGTGCGCTAATGTGATGAGTAACAGCAAAATATCTAGGACATAGACATGTCTTATATGGCAGAAAGCTTACATTATTGTAACTGCACTGTCCAATTTACAGTAGCTATTAAAATACAGTAGTGAAATGTCATGGCAAACAACACTGTATTCAAAGTGCCCACTATCGCAAATGCAACATTTGGTTAAAAAAAATAAGGCATAGAGTGATTGCGCATATCGTGCAGCCGTACGTGGCATCGTGGAAATGATCTGAAATTAGTTCAGGAAATGCAGAAATTTATGAAAAAGCTGATTTTTGGAGGGGTTCAAGTTGAATTGAACAGCATAAAACAATCAGAATGGAGAAAGACTCATTGAAATCACCTGAATGTACAATACCAGTCAAACGTTTGGAAACATTTACTCATTCAAGGATTTTTCTTTATTTTTACGGTTTTCTACATTGTAGAATAATAGTGAAGACACCAACACTATGAAATAACACATATGGAATCATGTAGTAACCAAAAAAGGGTTAAGCAAATCAAAATATATTTTATATTTGAGATTCTTCAAAATAGCCACACTTTGCCTTGATGACAGCTTTGCACACTCTTGGCATTCCCTCAACCTGCACGAGGCAGTCACCTGGAATGCATTTCAATTAACAGGAGTGCCTTGTTAAAAGTCAATTTGTGTAATTTCTTTCCTTCTTAATATGTTTGAGCCAATCAATTGTATCAATTGTATTGTGACAAGGTAGGGTTGGTATACAGAAGACAGTCCTATTTGGTAAAAGACAAAATCCATATTATGGCAAGTACAGCTCAAATAAGCAAAGAGAAACAACAGTCCATCATTACTTTATGACATGAAGGTCAATCAATTCATAAAAAACCCATCAAGCACTATGATGAAACTGGCTCTCATGAAGACCGCCACAGGAAATGAAGACCCAGAGTTACCTCTGCTGCAGAGGATAAGTTCATTAGAGTTACTAGCCTCCGAAATTGGCAATTAACTGCACCTCAGATTGCAGCCCACATAAATGCTTTGCAGAGTTCAAGTAACAGACACATCTCAACATCAATTGTTCAGAGAAGACTGTGTGAATCAGGCCTTCATGGTCAAATTGCTGCAAAGAAACCACTACTAAAGGAATCCAATAAGAAGAAGAGACTTGCTTGGGCCAAGAAACACGAGCAATGGACATTAGACCTGAGGAAATCTGAGGAAATGAGTCCAAATTTGAGATTTTTGGTTCCAACAGCTATGTCTTTGTGAGACGCAGAGTAGGTGAATGGATTATCTCTGCATGTGTGGTTCCCACCGTGAAGCATGGAGGAGGAGGTGTGGTGGTGTGCGGTGCTTTGCTGGTGACACTGTTAGTGATTTATTTGGAATCAAGGCATTCTGCCATCCAATCTGGTTTGCTCTTAGTGGGACTATCATTTGTTTTTCCAAAGGACAATTACCCAAAACAAACCTCCAGGCTGTGTAAGAGCTATTTGACCAAGAAGGAGAGTGATGCATCAGATGACTTGGCCTCCACAATGACCCGACCTCAACCCAATTGAGATGGTTTGGGATGAGTTGGACTGCAGAGTGGAGGAAAAGCAGCCAACAAGTGCTCAGCATATGTGGAAACTCTTTCAAGACCGCTGGAAAAGCATTCCATGTGACTACCTCATGAAGCTGGTTGAGAGAATGCCAAGAGTGTGCAAAGTTGTCATCAAGGCAAAGGGTGGCTATTTTGAAGAATCTAAAACATAAAATATATTTTGATTTGTTTAATACTTTTTTGGTTACTACATGATTCCATATGTGTTATTTCACGATTTTGATGTCTTCACTAATATCCTGCAATATATAAAACAGTAAAAATTAAAGAAAAACCCTTGAATGAGTAGGTGTGTCTAAACTTTTGACTGATACTGTATGTGTTGCTACCCTAGGGTCACACACTACTCATAAAGCACATTTAGAACTTCGAAAACATAAAATACTGTCAATTACCCTCATTACCATCAATTTTCTTTTAAATATCTTGAAATTATATTTTGGCCATATCGCCCAGCCCTAACACACAATACCCCATAATACCCCAAAAAGTGGAACTATGTTTATAGAAATGTTTACAAATTAAAACATTTTTTTTAAATTAAATTCCTCAAGTCAATAAGTATTCAACCCCTTTTTTATGGCAAGCCTAAATAAGTTCCAGAGTAAAAATGTGCTTAACAAGTCACATAATAAGTTGCATGAACTCACTCTGTGTGCATGATTTTTGAATGACTTCCTCATCTCTGTACCCCACACATACAATTATCTGTAAGGTCCTTCAGCTGAGCAGTGAATTTCAAAAATGGAAAACCTTGCTGGTTTCAGTGGTTGAATCTAATGCCTCACAAAAGGGGAACTATTGGTAAGATAGGTTAAAAAATATATAATGTAAAAGCAGACACTGAATATCTCTTTGAGCATGGTAAAGTTATTAATTACACTTTGAATTGTGTATCAAAACACCCAGTCACTACAAAGGTACAGGCGTCCTTCCCAACTCAGTTGCCGGGGAGGAAGGAAACAGAGTTTATTGGCTGTGATAAAAGAAAAACTGAGGATGGATCAACAACATTGTAGTTACTCCACAATACTAACCTAATTGCATGTTGCCAGCTTGCTTTCAATGTTTCAACTTGAACTGGCTAGCTACTGTAAGGGTTTCCACTAGATGACATAAAGTAAATATTGTAAAAATATTATACAAAACAATTGCTATATCGTAACCATTCATGAACACAGAAATGTGCTTTTTGGTCTTCATTTAAGGTTATGGTTAGGCATAAGGTTAGCAGTGTGATTAAGGTTAGGGGTAAGGTTAGGTTTAAAATCAACTTGTAGAAATGGTCTGGGTTTATTACTGTGTGGCTGTGGTAACATGTGACGACTCAACCATCCCTGCTAAATAATTAAGCAAACTATCTATCTAGCAATTGAGGGCTTCAGCTACCCCCCCCCAATACTTTTGGATTATAATTGGATATTAAGGCTCGTATGAATGTCCTGTTTAATATGTTTGTTTCGTCATCGCGAATCAATGGCATTACGTTACCAAAAACACTTCAACTTCAACCAGTAAAATGGCTGTTTGGCCTGCTTTTGTGTGTCGTGAATTGTCAAAAGGTCTGTGAACGATGAATGACAAGTGTAATATTTCCACATTGTTAAACTAGCAGAACACTGCGTCTATAGCATTTTTGTGAAGGACGGTTTATTCTACATGGAACTGTTACACTTGAAGGTGATCAAAACACTTTGTTTGGAATGTCTACATACGTTCAGCAATTGCATGCTTCTCATATTACTCTATGTAGGCTGCTCAGCACGAGAAAAGTGCCATCCTCCTGCAGCTCACACCTGCTGCCAGTTATTGAACTCTGACTGCTGGACCCATGAGGCCAACACTGTCGTATCCAGGATGGAGTGTCATGCATTCCATCCCTCCTGGCACCTGACTGCACATGTCCATTACCTCTAGCACATTACATAGATGGAAGGGACTTCATCACCCACTGGAGACTTGATTTGTTAGGTAGAGTGTGGGCATGCCGTCTTTATAAAGCACACCAATAGGATATTTACAGCAGAGTAGTTGTTGTCTTTGAAACACAAATACATCATTTTTTGTTGTTGACGTATCTACACTCAAGCTGGGTGATGTTTGTGCAATGTCCACATGTAACCTACACCTGTCGGGATAATAGTTCTGGGATTTGTGTCCCAGAAAAGATCTAACAGTGGACATATGAAGAGACGAGACAAAGCTAGCATATAGAATATTGTGTTGTAGGACAGCTGAGCTGACTCAAGACCGGGCATTCAACTCTCAGTTGATACCGTTTCCACTGTAACATGTATTCACATTACATGATGAAACGTTAAATCGAAGTTGCAAGCTACTTTCGTAGCAAGGTGTAGACACTGGCTCTTGCTATCTTGCCATAACTGATTTGACAGAGAAATATCATCTAGATAGCTGCAGCTGGCTGTCCTATCACCAAGCAATGCTAGCTAGGTCAAATCAAATTCAAATCACATTTTATTGGTTGCATACGCGTTTAGCAGATGTTATTGCAGGTGTAGCGAAATGCTTGTTCCTAGCTCAAACAGTGCAGTAATATCGAACAATACACACAAATATAAAAGAGAAAATAATGGATAATATATGTCGGAGTGGCATTGTCTAAAATACAGTAGAATAGAATACAGTATATACTGTAGATATGAAATGAGTAAAGCAGTATGTAAACATTATTAAAGTGACTAGTGTTCCATTATTAGTGTCTAAGTATATAGGGCAGCAGCCTCTATGGTGCAGGGTTGAGTAACCGGGTGGTAGCTGGCTAGTGATGGCTATTTAGCAGTCTGATGGCCTTCAGATAGAAGCTGTTTTTCAGTCTCTAGGCCCCAGCTTTGATGCACCTGTACTGACCTTGCCTTCTGGATGGTAGCTGGGTGAAAAGGCTGTGGCTCGGGTGGTTGTTGTCCTTGATGTCCTTTTTTTCCTCATCAATCTACAGACAATACCACAGAATGACAAAGTGAAAACAGGTTTTTAGAAATGTTTGCACATTTATTAGAAAAATAAAAAACAGAAGCACCTTATTTACATAAGTATTCAGACCCTTTGTTATGAGGCTCAAAATTGAGCTCAGGTGCATCCTGTTTCCATTGATCATCTTTGAGATGTTTTTGCAAATTGATTGGAGTCCACCTGTGGTAAATTCAATTGATTGGACATGATTTGGAAGGGCACACACCTGTCTATTTAAGGTCCCACAATTGTTAGTGCATGTCAGAGCAAAAACTAAAAACCTGTTTTGGCTTCGTAATGATGGGGTATTGTGTGTAGATTGATGAGGATTTTTTTTTATTTCATCGCATAGACTACATTTTCTTCATATCATGTTTCTTTAGACCTGTCTAAAATAAACAATGCATGATTTGTGAGGGTGTAGGGTATATTACATGGATTTATTTGACTTTTTAAAACTAAGATATTCCAAAGGTCTGCATCAGTTTTTTGTAGGCTCTGCGTGGATCCAGGAGATGCTACATGTGTTTATGTTAATTCACGGTCAATTACTTTGAGACCGGAAGTTATTCACTTGACAATCACTGGCTGCCAAAATGTCATGACCGTCATAGCCCTACTAGTGATGGCTATTCAACAGTTAGATGGCTTTGAGATGTTCAGTCTCTCGGTCCCAGCTTTGATGTGCCTGTACTGAACTCGCCTTCTGGATCATAGCGGGGTGAACAGGCCATGGCTCGGGTGGTTGAGGTCCTTGATGATGTTCTTGGCCTTCCTGTGACACCGGGTAAATGTCCTGAACGGCAGGCAGTGTGCCCCCGGGGATGTATTGGGCTGACCGCACCACCTTCTGGAGAGCCCTGCGGTTGCGAGTGGTGCAGTTTCCGTACCAGGCGATGATACAGACAGGATGCTCAAAGGTGCTTGTATAAAATTTGGAGGCGTGTGTGGCCATGCAGTCTTGTGGGGCCCCTGTTTTGATGATCAGTGAAGTGGAGGTGTTGTTGCCTACCTTCACCACCTAGGGCCGGCCAGTCAGGAAGTCCAGGACCTAGTTGCACAGGGCAGGGTAGACCTAGGGCCCCGAGATTAATGATGAACTTGGAGGCTGAGCTGTAGTCAATGAACAGCATTCTGACATGTATTCCTCTTGCTCGTGCAGGTTTTAACCTACACATCGATCTAAATTAGTTGACCATCTTGAGATGGCGAGTCAGTCGGGGGGGGGGGGGTTCTCAACTTCAACACTTTGTTCTCTCCATAGCAGAGCTGGCTTAGCTTACCTCGCTGTACTCACTACAGCCCTTGTTTTTTGTGATTGCATGGTAAAGACACACCCAGGAAACACCCACATCAAACCAATACTTCAACACAACTCTCATTTCCATTCTATCCTAACCGCTTTCCTAAAGGCTGCTAGCATTTCCTAATGCAAAATGCAGCATCATATGATGGAAAATGCATCATACCGGCTGTATTTCTGTCTTTTGAAAGTTACTGTATACATCTAGAAAACGTGATTGCTAATTTTCAAAACATTTTGGGACAAATCAGGCAGTGCAGTCGCCCTTTAACTGGCAGTTTGCATTGGCCTAGTTTTATAGAAACCTTTTTTTTATGTGATTGAGATAATGATGGTATACGTTGTGAGTCATTATTACTAATATCACACAGAAGCAAAGATAGATTTGGGTTTTGACGTGGGCTAGTACAGTGAGGATAGCTACTGTAATCAAATTAGCTAAGAAACCTATTCAAAACCTTTTCCCCTTGTCCCTTGGAGGAGTGCTTTCAACGTCGGTCCCCTCTCAAACCCTTCCTGACAAAAACATATTCGCACCAGTTACGTGTCATCCCCTGAACCAGGGTGTGAAAACCCATCTGGGTATGTAAATGAAGAAGGTGTGTGTGCGTGGACATGACAACATGGCTCCACTGCACAGACCCCCTACAAGAGAGATAAAAGCTTATTCAGGTCCCATTCTCCCAGAATTACCTTAAATGAGCCATGGAGCATTCAGGGTCTACCATCGCTACATGGAACGTGTTTGGGACATGCACATAGAGAGAGAGGTGACAGATCATACAGTACACCAAATCTCAGTGTGGAGAAAAAACCCAGACGGAGCTGATCCACAAACAGTAGACAGAGATAGTCTTGAGAACTGGCAATGTGGGATTATAGCTGTTATTTGTCTTAATTTACACCCTGATCGTAATGTTAGGCTCCAAATTCCCCTCTGAATAAAGCAGTCCCTTGTAGGCTGATCCCCCCCTGCATTTGGGATGGGCTTTTATTAACTACAGGAGAGAGTGGATCTGGGAGGGTTAGCCCAGCCCGAGGGGCGCCCATCCAAATGGATGTCACCAGGCAGCAGAGAGCCTGGTAATGGCCCCCCTGGGACACTCCACTGCCGACCTACACCCCCACACAGACACAGACATACTGACACACATGTGCACGTACACACACATACCCTTACCATATTGCATCCCAGCTTTATGTTAAAACTAATGTCTCACTCTCTCTAAGCCCTAAGCACTATTCATTCTACCCCATCCAAAGCACTGGAATACCTCCCCTTCATCATAGTGAAGACAGAACACAGTGGTAAACAGCCCATAAGAGACTAGCCTTAGTTAATTAATATAATCCAGTTTCACTTGAAGCCTCTCTTTTTCCCCTCTCCACTCCTCTGAATTTACAGCTCCTTGTTCATTTTAATTCCACATCCACACATGATCTCATTTGACTCTGTGCATATCAAAACATTCATCACTCTGGGCCACAGATCTAAAGGTACACCTCCCAGCGTGGGGTAGGGTTACGCCCGCAGCTCCCAGAAGGCCACGTCTAGATCGCCTGTCCGTCAAGCCCCGTCTTGAAGGAACCCCTCTATCTCTATTTGATATGCCCTGTTCTCGTGGTGACTGGCGGTGAACCAAACAAGCTTTTGCTCCAAATCAAAGTGCCAGGGCCCATCGCGTCAGTGTCCCTATACTGTGTCCGGTGTCTTTTCTCTCCCCTTTTTGACCGGGTTAATGTCCCTCAATGTGGATCATTTGAGGAGTGATGTGACACAAGGTGACGGAAGTGAACGTACTGGCTGTGGTCAGCATGGTGGCCTCTGCACAGTTGGAAGTGTCTTAAGAAGACATGTCTCATCGCCGTGTCTCCTCTTCCTGAGGGGACATCTGAAGAGAAACAAAATGGAAAGGGAGGCACTGAGTTAAGTATTGGATGCTGCTGCTGGGAAGGCAGACAGCTACCCCAGACAAGAAACACACTAATGCCAAGGACTTGTGGCCTCCCTGGCAGACTAGTTGTGATTAGGATGATTGCCAGCCTTGTTACAGCGGAGTCTTTGTTCCCAGGTCACTATTGACCATTACAGCATTACAGTCGAGTCACACATCGCTGCAAGCAAACATCCCACTGAGCACACACTGGTTGAATCAACATTGTTTCCACATAATTTCAAGGAAATGACGTTGAACAAATGTGGAATCGAAGTTGAATTTACGTCTGTGTCCAGTGGGATAGTGCTATCAGGTTTATACTGGTTCCTATGAATGCCCTCTGGTCAACTGGGTGGAGAACTGGGGCCTTTTCCCTGCATCTCTGCAGGTTAGCACTGCTGGGAGTCATGAACTGATCTGTGATGGCAGACTTGAGTCTAGTGCTGGGAGATTATGCAGGTCACAAATGACCACCATTTCAAAGGTAATCTGATACCCAAATGAGTACAAAAAAGAAACTATAAAAACAAAATGCATATTCCTTTTAGTTGTACAGACGTGCAGATAACAAAAACGATTGAATTAAAAATCTATTTTATGATCATCACATAACGACAACCAACAGCTTACTTGTTTTGTGGAATAACCAGAAACGTGTGACACTGACATCATGTGAGAGTGTGTCGTGAAAAATCAGGATGGAGGTAGCTAGGAAAAGGGTGCAAAGGCCAGACAGAAGAGATTGTGCGAAGGAGACGATGTTGACAAGGTCAAATTGTTAACAGAGGAGAATGTAAATTCTCTAAGCAATTTGTTTCACTTTTGGATACAGAAGTTCTGCTGGATGATGTATCACATTGCTCAGCTAGCTACACTGAACTAAAACATAAACATAACATGTAAAGTGTTGGGCCCATGTCTCATGAGCTGAAATAAAATACGCACAAAAAGTACGCACAAAAAGCTTATTTCTCTAAAATGTTGTGCACAAATTTGTTTAAATCCCGGTTAGTGAGAATTTCTCCTTTGCCAAGATAATCCATCCACCTGACTGGTGTGGCATATTAAGTAGCAGATTAACAGCACGATCATTACACAGATGCACCTTGTGCTCGGGACAATAATATAGGCCCCTCTAAAATGTGCAGTCTTGTCACACAACACAATGCCACAGTTAGTGTGGTGCAGAAGGAGCAACAGCGCCTCTTCAACCTCAAGAGGCTGAAAAAAATGTGGTGCACAATTGAGGGCATCCTGTCGGGCTGTATCACTGCCTGGTAAGGCAACTGCACCTCCCACAACCGCAAGGCTCTCCAGAGGGTGGTGCGGTCTGCACAACGCAACACCGGGGGCAAACTACCTACACTCCAGCTGGGAAACACAGAGATTGAAAAACAGCTTCTATCTCAAGGTCATCAGATTGTCCAACATCCACCACTAGCACAGGGAGGTGGCTGCCTACCTACAGACTTGTTATCTTTGGACATAAATGGAACACTAGTCACTTTAATAATGTCACTTTAAGAATGTTTACATATCTCGCATTAATTATCCTATATGTATATAATGTATATTATATCCTTCACTATATATTCTTTATATATTGCATCTTAGGTGCTCTTTAACTGCTCATCCATATATATTATACTAATATATTCTTATCCCATTCCTTTACTAGATTGTGTGAATTAGGTTTGGTTGTGGAATTTGTTAGATATTAGGTTTTGTTGTGGAATTGTTAGATATTAACTGTTAGATACTATTAACTGTTAGATGTTAGCTAGCTAGCTAACGTTTGCTAGCACTTCTGTCTACCTAGCTAGCTAGCATATGGTGAAACCAACAATACTGGATATAATGACGAAATGCTTGTGTCCCAGGCCTAACATTGGGATTTGTTGTCCACGGGGTGGAACGGAAATCTGTCATCTCCTACCTATTTCTCTCTTTGGAGTGGTGGATACATTGTTACTTGAATACTTCTCTGAATATTCGATGAGTAGTGTTGACGTCAACTGCCTGTATTCATTGGAGAGTGAGATGCTATGCTAGCATCATTAATATATATAGATGTCTTGAATTTCAACAGGGACAACTCCGATATAAAGTGTTTTTTCTCAAAGTTGCCAGGATGTCACATGCATCACACTTATATCAGTACACTTGTACCAACCTAAGCATTATGGAACGTTATACCTTGACTAAATTTCACGCTCTCTTATGCAAAAACTCCTCACTTGCTTAATAATTTATGATCTGCATAACATGGACAGATTTGGAGTGGAGTGAACCCACCCTCTCGCTCTGATGAAACCTAAAACGTCTTCTTGAATACAGAAATACTGTTGAACAATTTAGCACGCAAGGTAGCTAGCTGCCTTGCTAACTAACTAGTTACTTATATTTTGCTAGGTAGTTAGCCTCCGTAGATAGAAAACCTTTTAGGTATCTAGCTCACATCGTCATGACAGAGTTTCCATGCAATTTGTTTAGCTTTTTGGATTAGAACGCTACCATAGCTACAGTCTGTAGCTGGGTAGCTAGTAATTTAGCTAAGTAACATCCTTTGTCAGCACACTAACATTAGTGATTCTTTTAAAATGTCCAGACTACTAGCTAACATTAGCTAGCTAATATTATGATAACTGATTAGATGATAACTAGCTAGCTAACCCCTTTCATCTGTGGTATTTGTGTTAGCAAGTAAGCACTATTATTGTCATTATTATTGTTGTTGTTATTATTTGCCAGCAGTGGATAACATAAGCTCGCTAGGCAAAGCCTACAAATCACGATAAGGGTGATAGTAGAAGTATGGTATTGTTGTAGTGTCCATGTTACATTTTTATACATGCCTCTTCTCTCCCACATTTCCAAACGGTATCAGAGTCCACGATGGAAAAATGCTTAAAGGCCCAATGCAGACGTTTTTATTTATTTAAAAAAAAAAAAAATCTCAATATCAAATATTTTCTGGGTCACAATTAAGTACCTTACTGTGATTGTTTTCAATTACAATGGCCCAAAATAATCCAAAATAGCTTCTTACCTAGAGCAATTTCTCAGGCAAGAATTTTTCTAGGTTTGCCTGGGAGTAGTCTGAGTGGGGTGGGGAAAACTGAAAACTAGCTGTTATTGGCAGAGGGGCTTGAAACTCTTTTTATTAGTCTATTAACCATACGCCTGGTGATGTCACCAATACTCCATACCACCAAAACAGGCAAAAAATTTAAGTGATCTTCGCAAAATAGCTCTTACACTAAAATGGTGTTATCATCCTTTTCACAATTTCACAGTATTATTCCAACGTCATGGTGTGGAAATATATAAATATATAAATATAAAACAGGAAAATCACATTTTTGACAATTAGCTAGGCTACTCACCATACTAATGATAGGCTACAGTGTAACGGGTTTTCTGTGGGCGAAGGATCGGACGAAAGCGCAGCGTGGTTAGTGTTCAACATGTTTAATAAAGACCATAAACGTGATCACCACAAAATACCAAAACAACAAATGTGAAAAACCGAAACAGTCCTATCTGGTGCATAGACACAAAGACAGAAGACAACCACCCACAAAGTACCCACAGAATATGGCTGCCTAAATATGGTTCCCAATCAGAGACAATGATAGACAGCTACCTCTAATTGAGAACCAATCTAGGCAACCATAGGCATACAAACTACCTAGAAAGGAAACAGACCCATAAACATACAAAAACCCCTAGACCAGAAAAACACCTAAATCCCCCATGTCACACCCTGACCTAACCAACATAATAAAGAAAACAAAGATAACTAATGCCAGGGCGTGACAGGACTCCCGGCCGCACACCTAAATCCATAGGGGAGGGTCTGGGTGGGCGCGGGACCTGGACCCCACTCCACCATAGTCTTTGTCCGCTTTAGTCTCTTCCTAGGAACGGTGACCCTCGCCGCCAACCTAGGACTGACAACCCTACTAAAGGGCCCCACTCCACTAAACAAACTCCTCCGGACTGAGGGGCAGTTCCGGACTGAGGGGCAGCTCCGGACTGAGGGGCAGCTCCGGACTGAGGGGCAGCTCCGGACTGAGGGGCAGCTCAGGCTGGTTGACCGCTCCGGTGGCTCCTGGCTGACTGACGGCTCCGGCGGATCCTGGCTGACAGGCGGCTCCGGCGGATCCTGGCAGACTGCCGGCTCCGGCGGATCCTGGCAGACTGCCGGCTCCGGAGGCTCCTGGCAGACAGGAGACTCCCGCAGCTCTGGAGAGGCGAGAGACTCCAGCAGCTCTGGACAGGCGAGAGACTCCAGCAGCTCTGGACAGGCGGGAGACTCCAGCAGCTCTGGACAGGCGAGAGACTCCAGCAGCTCTGGACAGGCGAGAGACTCCAGCAGCTCTGGACAGGCGAGAGACTCCAGCAGCTCTGGACAGGCGGGAGACTCCAGCAGCTCTGGACAGGCGGGAGACTCCAGCAGCTCTGGACAGGCGGGAGACTCCAGCAGCTCTGGACAGGCGGGAGACTCCAGCAGCTCTGGACAGGCGGGAGACTCCAGCAGCTCTGGACAGGCGGGAGACTCCAGCAGCTCTGGACAGGCGGGAGACTCCAGCAGCTCTGGACAGGCGGGAGACTCTAGCAGCTCTGGACAGGCGGGAGACTCTAGCAGCTCTGGACAGGCGGGAGACTCTAGCAGCTCTGGACAGGCGGGAGACTCTAGCAGCTCTGGACAGGCGGGAGACTCTACAGGCGGGAGACAGCTCTGGACAGGCGGGAGACTCTAGCAGCTCTGGACAGGCGGGAGACTCTAGCAGCTCTGGACAGGCGGGAGACTCTAGCAGCTCTGGACAGGCGGGAGACTCTAGCAGCTCTGGACAGGCGGGAGACTCTAGCAGCTCTGGACAGGCGGGAGACTCTAGCAGCTCTGGACAGGCGGGAGACTCTAGCAGCTCTGGACAGATGAGGCGCACTGTAGGCTTGGTGCGTGGTGCCGGCACTGGTGGTACTGGGCCGAGGACACGCACATCAGGGCAAGTGCGGGGAGGAGAGACAGGGAGTACTGGGCTCTGGACACACACAGGAAGCCTGGTGCGGGGGGCTGCCACCGTAGGGCTGGTGCGTGTAGGTGGCACTGGATAGACCGGACCGTGCAGGTGCACTGGAGCTCTTGAGCACCGAACCTGCCCAACCTTACCTGGCTCGATGCCCACTCTAGCTCGACCGATACGAGGAGCTGGTATGTACCGCACCGGGCTATGCACCCGCACTTGAGACACCGTGCGCTCCACAGCATAACATGGTGCCTGCCCGGTATCTCTCGCCCTCCGGTAAGCACAGGAAGTTGGCGGAGGTCTCCTACCTGGCTTTGCCATACTCCCTGTGTGCCTCCCCCAATACATTTTGGGGGCTGACTCTCGGGCTTCCTACCACGCCGCTGTGCTCGTTTCGCCAACTTCATTCTCTTGTAACCCTCCTCGCACTGCTCCAGCGAATCCCTGGCGGGCTCCGGCATTCTCCCTGGGTCGACCGCCCACCTGTCTATCTCTTCCCAAGTTGTATAGTCCAGATTGTGCTGCCATGTCCAGAAATCCTGACATCGCTGCCTCTCATACTCCTGCCCATTACCATGCTGCTTGGACCTGTTGTGGTGGGTGTTTCTGTAACGGTTTTCTTCCGTTGAAGGAGAGGAGGACCAAAGCGCAGCGTGGTTAGAGTTCAACATGTTTAATAAAGACCATAAATGTGAACACTACAAAATACCAAAACAACAAATGTGAAAAACCGAAACAGTCCTATCTGGTGCATAGACACAAAGACAGAAGACAACCACCCACAAAGTACCCACAGAATATGGCTGCCTAAATATGGTTCCCAATCAGAGACAACGATACACAGCTGCCTCTAATTGAGAACTAATCTAGGCAACCATGGACACACAAACTACCTAGAAAGGAAACAGACCCATAAACATACAACAACCCCTAGACCAGACAAAACACATAAATCCCTCATGTCACACCCTGACCTAACCAAAATAATAAAGAAAACAAAGATAACTAAGGCCAGGGCGTGACATACAGATTTTAATCACTGAAATTAAAATAGTTTCCCCAATGTACCTTCCTATTAAATTACATTTTGGTCTTACTATGTAATGCATGTTTATGAAGAGATCTATGCTGTTAATAATAACAAACATTTGACTCATGAATAAATCCATCTGTAGACTATCGGCAGAATTTCAACAGTCTGTCTTTATCCTTTCAGTAGCATCTCAACAGCATATTTCATCATTTTCAACAAGGTAGTCAATAGTCCGTCTATAGATGCTCAACAAATCATCAGTAGACTATCAGTAGTAGCATTTCAAAAGCATAGCTGTAGCCTGTCAGTGCTATTTCAACAGTATATCCCCTCACTTGCACAAATGCAAAGCCCATCTATAGATGATCAACAAACAATCAAGAGACTATCAGCAGCACATCAACTGCATATCAGCAGCACATCAACTGCATATCAGTTATATCTTAAACAGCATATTTGTTGTCATTCTAGTATCTATCTATACATATGCTTTGGGACTACACTTTTATTTAAAAAAAGGTGCTCTCTAGAACCTAAAAGGGTTCTTCGGCTGTCCCAATAGGAAAACCGTTTGAAGAACCCATTTTGGTTCCAAGTTGAACCCTTTTGAGTTGGAACACAAAAGAGTTCTACCTGGAACCAAAAAGGGTTCTACCTGGAACCCTTTTGGAACCTGTCTAAGAGTGTACCCAAATAAAATGAAAATACAAGTTGAGTTTAATCGATGGTCTACAGACTACACAGGACATTCGGGTAAGTATTCAGACCTCTTCACTTTTCCTAATTTTGTTAAGTTACAGGCTTATTCTAAAATGGATTAAATGTTTATTTCCCTCATCATTCTACACACGATACCCCATAATTAAAAAGCAAAAACAGGTTTGTAGAAATCTTTGAAAATGTATTAAGAATAAAAAAAGAGATGTCACATGTATCAAACCAATGTGTATGTTAAGTGAATTCACTAACACTGCAGTAAATCTCTGTAGATGCATTGTACTCTCTACATAAAGTGAAAGTGTCATGCAGGTGAAAGAGGACCCAAAAGCGACTTAACAGAAACAGAGTTTATTCAAGTCCAAACAGAAAACGACAAATCCTGAATCCTTAACAGGAAATGTCCAAACAGGGAATAACAGAAATCCTCTAGTCTGTAGAGGGGAATAACAGGAGAAGCGGCCACAGACTGCAGGTCGCTTCGGGTAGGCGCAGGCCGTAGCTGACAGAGACACCTGCTCACACGCAGCATCTGATGAAGGCAAAAACACGACAGGACAGGGCGATACACAATCACAGCACGGTGAATTCTAAACAAGGAACCGACAGGACAGGAACGGAACACAAAGGAAGAAATAGGGACTCTAATCAGGGGAAAGGATCGGGAACAGGTGTGGGAAGACTAAATGATGATTAGGGGAATAGGAACAGCTGGGAGCAGGAACGGAACGATAGAGAGAAGAGAGAGCGAGAGAGTGAGAGAGGGAGGGGGAGAGAGAGGGATAGAAAGAGGGAAAGAACCTAATAAGACCAGCAGAGGGAAACGAATAGAATGGGGAGCACAGGGACAAGACATGATAATAAATGACAAACATGACAGTACCCCCCACTCACCGAGCGCCTCCTGGCGCACTCGAGGAGGAATCCTGGCGGCAACGGAGGAAATCATCGATGAGTGAACGGTCCAGCACGTCCCGAGACGGAACCCAACTCCTCTCCTCAGGACCGTAACCCTCCCAATCCACTAAGTATTGGTGACCCCGTCCCCGAGAACGCATGTCCATGATCTTATGTACCTTGTAAATAGGTGCGCTCTCGACAAGGACGGGAGGGGGGAGGGAAGACGAACGGGGGTGCGAAGAAAGGGCTTAACACAGGAGACATGGAAGACAGGATGGACGCGACGAAGATGTCGCGGAAGAAGCAGTCGCACAGCGACAGGATTGACGACCTGGGAGACACGGAACGGACCAATGAACCGCGGAGTCAACTTACGAGAAGCTGTCGTAAGAGGAAGGTTGCGAGTGGAAAGCCACACTCTCTGGCCGCAACAATACCTTGGACTCTTAATCCTGCGTTTATTGGCGGCTCTCACCGTCTGTGCCCTGTAACGGCAAAGTGCAGACCTCACCCTCCTCCAGGTGCGCTCACAACGTTGGACAAACGCTTGAGCGGAGGGAACGCTGGACTCGGCAAGCTGGGATGAGAACAGAGGAGGCTGGTAACCCAGACTACTCTGAAACGGAGATAACCCGGTAGCAGACGAAGGAAGCGAATTGTGAGCGTATTCTGCCCAGGGGAGCTGTTCTGCCCAAGACGCAGGGTTTCTGAAAGAAAGGCTGCGTAGTATGCGACCAATCGTCTGATTGGCCCTCTCTGCTTGACCGTTAGACTGGGGATGAAACCCGGAAGAGAGACTGACGGACGCACCAATCAAACGACAGAACTCCCTCCAAAACTGTGACGTGAATTGCGGGCCTCTGTCTGAAACGGCGTCTAACGGGAGGCCATGAATTCTGAATACATTCTCAATAATGATTTGTGCCGTCTCCTTAGCGGAAGGAAGTTTAGCGAGGGAATGAAATGTGCCGCCTTAGAGAACCTATCGACAACCGTAAGAATCACAGTCTTCCCCGCAGACAAAGGCAGACCGGTAATGAAGTCTAAGGCGATGTGAGACCATGGTCGAGAAGGAATGGGGAGCGGTCTGAGACGACCGGCAGGAGGAGAGTTACCCGACTTAGTCTGCGCGCAGTCCGAACAAGCAGCCACGAAACGGCGCGTGTCACGCTCCTGAGTCGGCCACCAAAAGCGCTGGCGAATAGACGCAAGAGTGCCTCGAACACCGGGATGACCAGCTAACTTGGCGGAGTGAGCCCACTGAAGAACAGCCAGACGAGTGGAAACAGGAACGAAAAGGAGGTTACTAGGACAAGCGCGCGGCGACGCAGTGTGCGTGAGTGCTTGCTTAACCTGTCTTTCAATTCCCCAGACTGTTAACCCGACAACACGCCCATAAGGAAGAATCCCCTCGGGATCAGTAGAAGCCACAGAAGAACTAAACAGACGGGATAAGGCATCAGGCTTGGTGTTCTTGCTACCCGGACGGTAAGAAATCACAAACTCGAAACGAGCGAAAAACAACGCCCAACGAGCTTGACGGGCATTAAGTCGTTTGGCAGAACGGATGTACTCAAGGTTCTTATGGTCTGTCCAAACGACAAAAGGAACGGTCGCCCCCTCCAACCACTGTCGCCATTCGCCTAGGGCTAAGCGGATGGCGAGCAGTTCACGGTTACCCACATCATAGTTGCGCTCAGATGGCGACAGGCGATGAGAAAAATAAGCGCAAGGATGAACCTTATCGTCAGACTGGAAGCGCTGGGATAGAATGGCTCCCACGCCTACCTCTGAAGCGTCAACCTCGACAATGAATTGTCTAGTGACGTCAGGAGTAACGAGGATAGGAGCGGACGTAAAACGTTCTTTTAGAAGATCAAAAGCTCCCTGGGCGGAACCGGACCACTTAAAACACGTCTTGACAGAAGTAAGAGCTGTGAGAGGGGCAGCAACTTGACCGAAATTACGAATGAAACGCCGATAGAAATTAGCGAAACCTAAAAAGCGCTGCAACTCGACACGTGACCTTGGAACGGGCCAATCACTGACAGCTTGGACCTTAGCGGAATCCATCTGAATGCCTTCAGCGGAAATAACAGAACCGAGAAAAGTAACGGAGGAGACATGAAAAGAGCACTTCTCAGCCTTTACGTAGAGACAATTCTCTAAAAGGCGCTGTAGAACACGTCGAACGTGCTGAACATGAATCTCGAGTGACGGAGAAAAAATCAGGATATCGTCAAGATAGACAAAAACAAAGATGTTCAGCATGTCTCTCAGAACATCATTAACTAATGCCTGAAAAACAGCTGGCGCATTGGCGAGACCGAACGGCAGAACCCGGTACTCAAAATGCCCTAACGGAGTGTTAAACGCCGTTTTCCACTCGTCCCCCTCTCTGATGCGCACGAGATGGTAAGCGTTACGAAGGTCCAACTTAGTAAAGCACCTGGCTCCCTGCAGAATCTCGAAGGCTGATGACATAAGGGGAAGCGGATAACGATTCTTAACCGTTATGTCATTCAGCCCTCGATAATCCACGCAGGGGCGCAGAGTACCGTCCTTCTTCTTAACAAAAAGAACCCCGCCCCGGCCGGAGAGGAAGAAGGCACTATGGTACCGGCGTCAAGAGACACAGACAAATAATCCTCGAGAGCCTTACGTTCGGGAGCCGACAGAGAGTATAGTCTACCTCGAGGAGGAGTGGTCCCCGGAAGGAGATCAATACTACAATCATACGACCGGTGAGGAGGAAGGGAGTTGGCTCGGGACCGACTGAAGACCGTGCGCAGATCATGATATTCCTCCGGCACTCCTGTCAAATCGCCAGGTTCCTCCTGAGAAGTAGGGACAGAAGAAACGGGAGGGATGGCAGACATTAAACACTTCACATGACAAGAAACGTTCCAGGATAGGATAGAATTACTAGACCAATTAATAGAAGGATTATGACATACTAGCCAGGGATGACCCAAAACAACAGGTGTAAACGGTGAACGGAAAATCAAAAAAGAAATAGTCTCACTGTGGTTACCAGATACTGTGAGGGTTAAAGGTAGTGTCTCAAATCTGATACTGGGAAGATGACTACCATCTAAGGCGAACATGGGCGTAGGCTTCTCTAACTCTCTGAAAGGAATGTCATGTTTCCGAACCCATGCTTCGTCCATGAAACAACCCTCAGCCCCAGAGTCTATCAAGGCACTACATGTAGCACCCGAACCGGTCCAGCGTAGATGGACCGACAAAGTAGTACAGGATTTTGATGGAGAGACTTGAGTAGTTGCGCTCACCTGTAGCCCTCCGCTTACAGATGAGCTCTGGCTTTTACTGGACATGAATTAACAAAATGTCCAGCAACTCCGCAATAGAGGCACAGGCGGTTGGTGATCCTCCGTTCCCTCTCCTTAGTCGAGATGCGAATCCCTCCCAGCTGCATGGGCTCAGTCTCAAAGCCAGAGGAGGGAGATGGTTGCGATGCGGAGCAGGGAAACACCGTTGATGCGAGCTCTCTTCCACGAGCCCGGTGACGAAGATCTACCCGTCGTTCTATGCGGATGGCGAGAGCAATCAAAGAGTCCACATCTGAAGGGACCTCCCGGGAGAGAATCTCATCCTTAACCACTGCGTGGAGTCCCTCCAGAAAACGAGCGAGCAGCGCCGGCTCGTTCCACTCACTAGAGGCAGCAAGAGTGCGAAACTCAATAGAATAATCCGTTATGGACCGTTCACCTTGGCATAAGGAAGCCAGGGCCCTAGAAGCCTCCCCACCAAAAACTGAACGGTCAAAAACCCGAATCATCTCCTCTTTAAAGTTCTGGAACTTGTTAGAGCAATCAGCCCTTGCCTCCCAGATAGCTGTGCCCCATTCTCGAGCCCGGCCAGTAAGGAGTGAAATGACGTAAGCAACCCGAGCTCTCTCTCTAGAGTATGTGTTGGGTTGGAGAGAGAACACAATCTCACACTGCGTGAGAAAGGAGCGGCACTCAGTGGGCTGCCCGGAGTAGCAAGGTGGGTTATTAACCCTAGGTTCTGGAGGCTCGGCAGGCCAGGAAGTAACAGGTGGCACGAGACGTAGACTCTGGAACTGTCCAGAGAGGTCGGAAACCTGAGCGGCCAGGTTCTCCACGGCATGGCGAGCAGCAGACAATTCCTGCTCGTGTCTGCCGAGCATGGCTCCTTGGATCTCGACGGCAGTGTAACGAGCGTCTGAAGTCGCTGGGTCCATTCCTTGGTCGGTTCCTTCTGTCATGCAGGTGAAAGAGGACCCAAAAGCGACTTAACAGAAACAGAGTTTATTCAAGTCCAAACAGAAAACGACAAATCCTGAATCCTTAACAGGAAATGTCCAAACAGGGAATAACAGAAATCCTCTAGTCTGTAGAGGGGAATAACAGGAGAAGCGGCCACAGACTGCAGGTCGCTTCGGGTAGGCGCAGGCCGTAGCTGACAGAGACACCTGCTCACACGCAGCATCTGATGAAGGCAAAAACACGACAGGACAGGGCGATACACAATCACAGCACGGTGAATTCTAAACAAGGAACCGACAGGACAGGAACGGAACACAAAGGAAGAAATAGGGACTCTAATCAGGGGGAAAGGATCGGGAACAGGTGTGGGAAGACTAAATGATGATTAGGGGAATAGGAACAGCTGGGAGCAGGAACGGAACGATAGAGAGAAGAGAGAGCGAGAGAGTGAGAGAGGGAGGGGGAGAGAGAGGGATAGAAAGAGGGAAAGAACCTAATAAGACCAGCAGAGGGAAACGAATAGAATGGGGAGCACAGGGACAAGACATGATAATAAATGACAAACATGACAGAAAGTCTGCTTAATTAAGTTAATATGCAACAGTCACTCAACACATCCAAATGTGCAACTGTTGTTGGGATGACTGAAATTAACTTTTGAATCTGGAGCACCTGGGGAAATGAATCATGAGGGAAACAAACAAACAATCAATTTGCTTAATCAGAGGCATAATGTTTAAATCAATATTTTTAATGAACAAAAATCACAACATTGTCTATCAAACATTTTTGGTCTAATGCCTAAAGGCTGCCAGTGCAATTCGGGATGTTGCCCAAGGAGCGAGTGAGTGAGAGACATTGCAGCCCCAAGGTAGTTTAATTTGACCAACACACATTCCTTTACATACTTGAAAAAGTCTTCCAAAGACTCCATGTGTGTGTCTCCAGCCCAACAAGTATGTCCACTCTATAAAGCAGAGTTGAGTCTTTAGGGTCTTCTCTGATCAGTTTCCATGCAGACACCACCCTTCCTTCTGTGTAAGTCTGCCACGCCCTCTTGATATTCTGAGAGAATATTCTACTGTGAGAGAATGGCATATGCTCTCACCTCATCACTGACTACAATACTCTTGACGCTTCACATGGTTCTTGATGATAGGAACCAAGGACTGTCTCCTCGTTGTGCTGGGCTGTCAGCTGGGGACTCTCTTCATGCTCCATGGTGTCTGTCACTGGATTATATTTTAGAAAGAAAAGTACATTTAAATTACAGGAAACATTTAGAACCAAAACAAATGTTATTAGTCACACGCACCGAATACAACAGGTGTAGTAGACCTTACAGTGAAATGCTTACTTACGAGTCCCTAAACAACAATGAAGCTTTAAAAAAGTTTAAAGTAATGAAAAAGCAGCAGTAAAATAACAATAGCGAGACTATACAGGGAGGTACCGGTACAGAGTCACTTAGCGGGGGAAACGGTTATTTGAGGTAATATGTACATGTATGTAGAGTTATTAAAGTGGCTATGCATACATGTTAACAACAGAGAGTAGCAGCAGTGTAAAAGAGGGGGGGGGGCAACACTAATAGTCTGGGTAACCATTTGATTAGATGTTCAGGAGTCTTATGGCTTTGTGGTAGAAGCTGTTTAGAAGCCTCTTGGACCTAGACTTGGTGCTCCAGTACCGCTTGCCGTGCGGTATCAGAGAGAACAGTTGACATCAGAGAGAACAATTGACATAATTTGAGTCAATTGGAGGTGTACCTGTAGATGTATTTCAACGCCTTCCTTCAAACTCAGTGCCTCCTTGCTTGACATCATGGGAAAATCGAAAGAAATACGCCAAGACCTCAGAAAACAATTGTAGACCTCCAGAAGTCTGGTTCATCCTTGGGAGTAATGCCTGAAGATACCACGTTCATCTGTACTAAGAATAGTACGCAAGTATAAACACCATGAGAACACGCAGCCATCATAAAGCTCAGGAAGGAGACGCGTACTGTCTCCTAGAGATGAACGTACTTTGGTGCGAAAAGTGCAAATCAATCCCATAACAACAGCAAAGTACCTTGTGAAGATGCTGTGGGAAACAGGTACAAAAGTATCTATATCCAGAGTAAAACAAATCCTATATCGACATAACCTTTTTCAAAAAGGAAGAAGCCACTCCTCCAAAACCGCCATAAAAATAGCCAGTCTGCGGTTTGCAACTGCACATGGGGACAAAGATCGTGCTTTTTGGTGAAATGTCCTCTGGTCTGATGAAACAAAAATAGAACTGTTGCCCATAATGACCGTTGTTATGTTTGGAGGAAAAAGGGGGAGGCTTGCAAGCCGAAGAATACCATCCCAACTGTGAAGCACGGGGCTGGCAGCATCATGTTGTGGGGGTGCGTTGCTGCAGGAGGGACTGGTGCACTTCACAAAATAGATGGCATCATTAGGGAGGAAAATTACGTGGATAAATTGAAGCAACATCTCAAGACATCAGTCAGGAAGAACCTGTTGTGCCTATAGGTTCCCATGCGGGAACTACACCCCCGTTCAGCTCAAACGGTGGCGCAGGGAATGCAAAAATATTCATAGAAATATTTAACCTCCACACATTAACAAGTCCAATACCTCAAATGAAAGATAAACACCTTGTTCATCGACCCAGCATGTCAGATATTTTAAATATTTTACGGCGAAAACACAGCACATATTTATGTTAAACCACCACAGAAACACAGACAATATGCAGCCATTTTGTAGAACAAAAGATACAATCACAAAAGCAGGATTAAAAGACAAATCATTCACTAACCTTTTGAAATTCTTCATCAGATGACAGTAATATGACTTGTTACACAGTACATTTATGTTTTGTTCGATAATATGCATTTTCTATCCATAAATCTCGGTTTACATTGACGCCATGTTCAGAAAATTCTTCAAAATGTCCGGAGAAATTATAGAAAGCTACACCAGATAACAGAAATACTCATCATAAACTTTGACTAAAGATACATGTTCTACATATAGTTAGAAAGATACACTGGTTCTTAATACGTAGAATGTATGCACACATGACTGTAAGTCGCTTTGGATAAAAGCGTCTGCTAAATGGCATATATTATTATTATTATTATTATATTAATGCAACCGCTGTGTCACATTTTTTTTTTACGTTACGGAATTAGTTGACCATGCAATAATCTGAGACGGCGCTCAGACGTAATAATATTTCTCCGCTATGTTGAAGTCAACATAAATATTCCCTGACCTTTGATGGTCTTCGATCAGAATGTAGTGGATGTAGCCATTTCTCCGGACATTTTAGTAGCATTTTTTGAACATGTCGTCATTGTAAACTGAGATTTATGGATATAAATAGCATATTATTGAAAAAAACATTACTGTCATCTGATGAAGATTTTCAAAAGGTTAGTGAATTATTTTTCTTTTAATCCTGCGTTTGTGATTGCATCTTTTGTTCGGCAAAATGGCTATTTAAATTAGCTGTGTCTTTGGTGGTTTGACATAAATATGTGCTATGTTTTTGCCGCAAAATATTTTAGAAATCTGACTTGCTGGGTAGATGAACAAGGTGTTTATCTTTCATTTGAGCTATTGGACTTGTTAATGTGTGGAGGTTAAATATTTCTACGAATATTTTTGCATTCTGCACGCCACCTTTTGAGTTGAGTGTGGGGGGGGGTGCCCTTGGGGAACGTGGTAGCGTGATGTCGTTAACAAGTTTTAAAGCTTGGTCGCAAATGGGTCTTCCAAATGGACAATGACCGCAAGCATACTTCCAAAGTTGTGGCAAAATGGTTTAAGGACAACAAAGTCAAGGTATTGGAGTGGTCATCACAAAGCCCTGACCTCAGTCCTATAGAATATTTGTGTGCAGAACAGAAAAGTGTGTGCGTGCAAGGAGGCCTACAAACCCGACTCAGTTACACCAGCTCTGTCAGGAGGAAGGGGACAAAATTCACCCAACTTATTGTGGGAAGCTTGTGGAAGGCTCGCAAAACAGTTGACCCAAGTGAAACAATTTGAAGGCAATGGTACCAAATACCAAATATTAGTGTATGTAAACTTCTGACCCACTGGGAATGTGATGACGGAAATAAAACCTGAAATAAATCATTCTCTCTACTATTATTCTCACATTTCACGTTCGTAAAATAAAGTAGTGATCCTAACTGACCTAAAACAGGGAACTTTTATAAGGATTAAATGTCAGGAATTGTTGAAACTGAGTTTAAATGTATTTGGCTAATGTGTATGTAAACCTCCGAATTCAACTGTAGATAATGTGGACTACAGCTTATCATGAGATACTCTACCTCAGGTGAGCAATAGCTTGAGACTTCCTTAGATATCGTGCACCAGCTGTTATTTAAAAAAATACATAGTCCGCTGCCCCTTGTCTTAACAGACGCCTCCGTTCTATCCTGCCAGTACAGCGTATGTTGATAGTGTCGTCGTTCAGCCACGACTCTGTGAGGTATAAGCTATTACAGTTTTGAATGTTGGTAGTTTAATCTTCTGCGTAGGTCATCGATTTTATTCTCCAAAGATTGCATGTTTACTAGCAGAATGGAAGGAAGTGTTTTTTTTCCGATCGGCAACAAATTCTCAGAATGCAGCCCGCCCTCTGTCCCCTTTTTCTCTGCCACCACCGCAAATCATGGGGATCTGGGCCTGTTCCCGAGAAAGCTGTATATCTTTTGTGTCTGGCTCGTCAGACTCGTTAAAGGGAAAAAAGGATTCTGTCAGTCTGTGGTGAGTAATCGCAGTCCTGATGTCCAGAAGTTACAGAAGTTATTTTCATCATAAGCGAGGATAGCGGCATTATTATGTACATAATAAGTTTTAAAATAAGTTACAAACAATGAAAATAAACAAACAAATAAACACAATCGGTTGGGGAACGTAAAACGTCAGCCTTCTTCTCCGGCGCCATTGTTGTTCATCACCACTCTGCTACAATATTTCAATATGTCCTACTGCTCCTCGCATGCAAAAGCAATGTGGACGACTCATAGTGTTTTGTGGCTTATCCTGGACTCATGATGACTTGCTGAATGTGGCCGTATCGTCAGTGGGAGATTGTGCTATAGACTTCAAGATTTTTGTCTTGTTGGTGTTCTATATACTGAGAGAAGACATTTAAGTGTTTTTTTCCAAATGCATATTTGTGGAGACTCCATAAACAATAAAATAACATATGCCACTAAACAGACATCCTAATTTGGAATAATGCCACCTATCTTCCTTTTCAGCAGTCATCTTGCCCAGTTGCTACTCTAGAAATGCTCTATCAGTCCCCAGTTATTCCATTCGAGCTTGGAGGACCTCTGCTTTATTCTCCCATTTAATTTAACCAATTCCTGGTTCAACAGCTTAAACTTTTTCACTTGGGGTGCAACAACATGAAGTGGCATATTTTCAAGTGGCATATTTGTTCCTTATATGGAGAGAAATTCCATAACCAAATTTGGTTAGAGCTGCAATATATTACTTTTTGGTTGAGGACCAAATAGAAATATAAGTTATAGATATTTAATTCTCATTGAAGTCTAATAAGTCTAATATGTGGTAGATTGGTTGTAAGTAAACTATTTTTATGCTTTCCATTCTCAAGTTTTGTTTTTGAGTCTTTTACTTTTCAGTTTCGTAGACCAGCTTCAAACAGCTACAAATACAATTGTCACGAATTCTGTTTCCTGAGTCTGTTTTTTGCCTGTGTTCTGTCCTGGAGTGTTTTTTCCGGCGTCCTGGAACGCACCCTGTCTGGTTGCCGGGCAATGTAGCCAGTTGGGAGTTCTGATTACCCGCACCTGTATCCCATTAGCTATCTGCACACCTGGTCCTGATCATCTCTCCTCTTCATAAGCCCGGACCTGACATCCATTCCCTGCCGGATCGTTAGCCATGAACAGTATGTTGTGCCATAGTATCAGCCTCAAGTTGGATATAATTTGTTTTGTTGTTTTTTACGTATTGCTTGCCTTAAACTTACCTCCGTTTGTTCTGTCTTCAGTTACTCACACGGATCATTTACCCCATTCCCGCCTGGTCGTCGGAGGATTCCGCTACCCTATTGGATCCACCTATTTACTCCCATCAACTCACCAACGCTGCCCGCTACGCCACCTAGATATATCTACCCATTCACATTCAACTTGTAAATAAATACTCACCTTCTTCCTACTCTCCTTGTCCTAGTCTGCTTCTGGGTTCGATTTTGAAAGAATGTGACAGAACGATCCGGCCAAGGATGAACCCAGCGGACCTGGACTCTGTTTGCCATGCCATTACCCAGCAGGGGGAGACATTGGGACAACACAAGACGGTGCTAGAGGAGATGGCGGGTTCAATCCAGAACTTATCTGCTAGCTTGATACAAATCCAGGATCAGCTCAGTTTGCCGGCGATTCATTCACCACTTGTTTCACCCATCTCACCTGCCGTGTCTGGTGCGGTTTCCTTCCGTGAACCCAAGGTACCGACGCCTGATAAATATGAAGGGGATTTGGGAAGATGCTGTTCGTTTCTTATGCAGTGTGGGTTAGTGTTTGATCTGCAGCCCCATTCTTACGCCACTGACAAGGCTAGGATAGCCTTTGTTATTGAACTGCTGTGTGGAAGAGCTATGGAATGGGCTTCAGCCGTTTGGGAACGACAGGAGACCTGCATGGCTTCATACCAGGAGTTCACGGGAGAGATGAGAGCTTTTTGACCATCCAGTCCGAGGTAAGGACGCAGCTAAACGTTTGTTCACTCTTCGCCAAGGAGCTCGCAGTGTGGAAGACTTTATGATCGAATTCAGGACATTGTCTGTGGAGAGTGGTTGGAATGAGGAGTCACTACAAGCGGCTTTTTATCAGGGGGTGTCGGAGCAACTCATGGATGAGCTGATATCCTATCCAGAGCCTAGTGACCTAGACAGCTTGGTCACTTTATCTATTCGGGTAGATAATAGAGTCCGAGAGAGAAGCAGTGGGGCCCATCCAATCAATCAGAAACTCGTTTACCATTCGGTTCAGGAAGTGAACCAGAACGTATTGATCGTTATTCCCCACACGGGATTAGTGGAGGGGTCTTGCCACCAAATCCTGAACCAATGCAAGTGGGGCGACACAGGCTAACTGAGGAGCACCAACGTAGACGTGAGACCAACAGCTGTCTCTACTGTGGTAGCTCGGGACATTACATCTCCGCTTGTCCACAGCGCCCGTTAAACTGCCCGGCTCTCTAGTTTTGGGAGGAATTTTAGCGAGCCAGTTTCAACCTCTCAAAGATCCTGTCAGACGCCGTTTTCCTGCGACCCTTATGAATAAGGATCAGAGCTTAGAGATGAACGCTTTTATCGATTCATGTGCTGATGGCAGCTTTATTGATGCCGACTTGGTGGAACAACTGGGGATTTCCAAGGAGCAATTGCCGGAAGCAATTGAAGCAACCACTCTGAACGGCAGTAGTCTGGCACGGATCACTATGAGGACTGAACCGGGTTAAGATGTTATTGTCGGGGAATCATTCAGAGTTTCTCCTTCTTCATTCTGTCCCCGCCCCATGTTCCTCTGGTTCTTGGTTACCCCTGGCTGAAGGAACACAATCCCTCGTTTGATTGGGTGACGGGTAAGGTAACTAGTTGGAGCATTGATTGTCATGCTAACTGCCTAAGACTGCCTGTTCTCCTGCCGTTTCCAGTCAGGTCAGTGACTCTGCTCCTCCTGATTTGTCCCTGGTTCCAGAAACATATCACGAGTTGGGTGAAGTATTCAGTAAACAGAAGGCTCTGTCCCTTCCTCCCCACCGACCTTATGACTGTGCGATTAATCTGTTTCCTGGAGCTGCCTTTCCCAAGGGATGGTTATATAGTATCTCTCGACCTGAATGTGAGGCCTTGGAGACCTACATCAAAGTCTCCAAGGCCCTCGTCATCACCTCTGGGAGCAGGATTTGTTTTTGTGAGCAAGAAGGATGGCTCTCTTCGACCGTGTATTGATTATCGGGGTTTGAATGATATTACGGTGAAGAACAAGTATCTCCTGCCCTTGATGAGCTCGGCTTTCTATTCTTTACAGGGTGGTATGGTTTTTATGAAGCTTGATTTACGTAATGCTTATCATTTGGTTCGGATCAAAGAGGGGGACGAGTGGTTGACTGGGTTCAATACTCCGATGGGACATTTTGAGTACCAGGTGATGCCGTTTGGACTGACCAACGCTCCAGAGATTCCTGGGGTTTGCAAATTTTTATCGGAGGTTTATCCGTGATTACAGCCGGGTGGCCGCCCCTTTAACTCTACTGACGTTTTGCACCAGAAAGTTCTGTTGGTCTCCTGAGGCAGACCGAGCATTTCTAGATTTGAAGAGCCGATTCACCAACGCCCCGATTCTCTCTCAACCTGACACTTCCCGTCAGTTCGTTGTGGATGTGGATGCGTCTAATGTGGCGGTGGGCGCCATCCTGTCCCAGCGTAGCTCCACTGACGGTAAACTCCATCCATGCGCCTTCTACTCTTGTCGTCTTTCTCCAGCTGAAAGAAACTACGATGTGGTTAACCGGGAGCTTCTCGCTGTGAAGCTTGCCTTGGAGGAGTGGCGTCACTGGTTGGAGGGAGCGGAGCAACCTTTTGTGGTCTGGACTGACCACAAGAATCTGGCTTACGTGCAATCGGCTAAACGTCTCAACTCCAGTCAGGCCCGGTGGGCTTTGTTTTTTGGACCCTTCAATTTTTCCCTGACGTTCCGACCTGGGTCGAAGAACGGGAAGGCGGACGCCCTGTCCCGGATGTTCTCCAAAACGGAGGAGAGTGGGGCCAAGACTGAGACGATTCTTCCCCAGAACGTGGTCGTGGGAGCCGTTACATGGAGGATTGAGGAGGAGGTGATGGCGGCTCTTCGGACACAGCCCGGGCCCTGTAACGGTCCTCCCGGACGGTTGTTCGTGCCTGAGTCGGTTCGTTCTGCTGTCCTTCAGTGGTCCCACGCCAGCAAGACAGCTTGTCACCCTGGTGTTGGTCGGACTATGGCGCTACTGCGCAGACGATTTTGGTGGCCTGCCATGGGAGAAGATACCCGGAGGTTTGTTGCCGCTTGTCCTGTTTGTGCGCAGAATAAAAGTACCAATCGGGCCAGCTCTGGGCTTCTTCACCCCATACCTATTCCCCGACGACCTTGGTCGCATCTGGCCCTGGATTTTGCCCTCTTCTGTTGGTAACACGGTTATTCTGACCATTGTGGATAGATTCAGCAAGTTTGCCCACTTTGTTCCCCTCTCCAAGCTGCCTTCTGCCACTGAGACGTCCGAGATCCTGGTTAGGGAGGTGTTCAGGGTCCACGGGTTGCCCTGTGACATCGTTTCTGACCGTGGTCCTCAGTTTACCTCTGCTGTCTGGAAATCCTTCTGTTTGGCCATTGGAGCTACAGTCAATCTCACATCTGGATTTCACCCCCAATCTAATGGTCAGGCGGAGAGAGCCAACCAGAAGATGGTGTCCACGCTGCGTGGTCTTGTTTCCTCTGATCCCACCTCTTGGTCCTCTCAATTACCCTGGGTCGAGTATGCTCATAATACTCTCCCTTCATCTGCTACTGGGATGTCTCCCTTCCAGTGCCTGTAAGGTTACCAACCTCCCTTGTTTCCTTCTCAGGAGCGGGATCTCTCGGTTCCTTCTGTCCAGACCCACATTCGTCGTTGCCATCGCACCTGGCATCGGGCCAGGAAGGCCCTCCTTAAGGTTTCTGACCGGTATCAGATCCAGGCAAATCGTCGCCGTATTCCTGCCCCTGTCATGTTTTGTCATAGATTGTCATGTCTTGTCCCTGTGCTTTCTCTTCTATTCGTTTCCCCCTGCTGGTCTTATTAGGTTCTTTCCCTCTCTCTCTCTATCGTTCCGTTCCTGCTCCCAGCTGTTCCTCATTCTCCTAACTACCTCGTTTACTCTTTCACACCTGTCCCCTATTTCTCCCTCTGTTTCCGCTTCTGTCCTTGTCGGATCCTTGTTTGCTGTACTGTGTTCTTGTTCCGTCCTGTCGTGTTTTTGCCTTCATCAGATGCTGCGTGTGAGCAGGTGTCTCTATCAGCTACGGCCTGCGCCAACCCGAAGCGACCTGCAGTCTGTGGCCGCTTCTCCTGTTGTTCCCCTCTACAGACTAGAGGATTTCTGTTATTCCTGTTTGGACATTACCTGTGAAAGAATACAGGATTAGTCGTTTTCTGTTAAGACTGGAATAAACTCTGTTTCTGTTAAGTTTGGTTGGCTACACGGGATCTTCCTCTACGGACTGAGTCGAGGAAACTGTCACCGAAGTTCATTGGTCCGTTTGTAGTGGAGAAGATCATTAATCCTGTTGTGGTCCGACTCAAGTTGCCTGCTACACTAAGAGTACATCCCACCTTTCATGTCTCCTGCCTCAAGCCGGTTCTCCTCAGTCCTCTATTGCCTCCTCGTCCTCCTCCTCCTCGGATGAACGGAGGTGGTCCTGTCTACACGGTGCGCCGCATCATGGACTCCAGACGGCGGGGTCGATGGTTCCAGTATTTAGTGGATCGGGAAGGATATGGTCCTGAGGAGTTGGATTCCTCTGCGTCAGATCCTTGACGATGACCTGCTTCGTGACTTTTAACCGCCCCCACCCTGGCGCTCCGAGTAGTCCGCCCGGTGGCGTTTGTCGGAGGGGGGGGGGGGGTACTGTCACGAATTCCGTTTCCTGAGTCTGTTTTTTGCCTGTGTTCTGTCCTGGAGTTTTTTTCTGGCGTCCTGGAACGCACCCTGTCTGGTTGCCGGGCAATGTAGCCAGTTGGGAGTTCTGATTACCCCACCTGTATCCCATCAGCTATCTGCACACCTGGTCCTGATCATCATCTCTCCTCTTCATAAGCCCAGACCTGACATCCATTCCCTGCCGGATCGTTAGCCATGAACAGTATGTTGTGCCATAGTATCAGCCTCAAGTTGGATATAATTTGTTTTGTTGTTTTTTACATATTGCTTGCCTTAAACTTACCTCCGTTTGTTCTGTCTTCAGTTACTCACCCGGATCATTTACCCCATTCCCGCCTGGTCGACGGAGGATTCCACTACCCCATTGGATCCACCTATTTACTCCCATCAACTCACCACCGCTGCCCGCTACGCCACCTGGATATATCTACACATTCACATTCACTTGTAAATAAATACTCACCTTCTTCCTACTCTCCTTGTCCTGGTCTGCTTCTGGGTTCGATTTTGAAAGAATGTGACAACAATATTTTGGGATATGGTGAACTATTCAAATTTTAGCAACCATGAAATGCTGGAGTGAGTTCTGCATAGTGTATCTTTAATGCTTTGTATGTTTTTTTTTAATTAACTGTAGCGCCACCTCAAAGCCATACTCATCTCATATGTATATACTGTACTCTATCATCTACTGCATACTGCATCCTTATGTAATACATGTATCACTAGCCACTAACTATGCCACTTTGTTTACATACTCATCTCATATGTATATACTGTACTCGATACCATCTACTGTAGAGCCTATGCTGCTCTGTACCATCACTCATTCATATCTTTATGTACATATTCTTTATCCCCTTACACTGTGTATAAGACAGTAGTTTTGGAATTGTTAGTTAGATTACTTGTTGGTTATTACTGCATTGTCGGAACTAGAAGCACAAGCATTTCGCTACACTCGCATTAACATCTGCTAACCATGTGTATGTGACAAATAAAATTTGATTTGAATGAGTTCCATATTTAAGAATTAACTAAAGTATTTCTGCTATACCAAGCTTGGCTAGCTATATATAGAGCTTGTGATCGCTAATGTTAACTAGGTAGCTATCTAGTTACAACATTGACAAACACTAGCTAAGTATAGTTAGCTAGATAGTGCTCTAATCTTTGCTTAGATGTACTGTTAATGTTTGCTAGGGTAGTGGTTTGTTAACTACTTGCATTCCCTCCTTGTCGTCTTCCTTTGCACGGTCACACCTCCATACTTTTGTCCCCTTTCTTTCATGATGGGTTGACGGTGCTGTGGACAGTAAAAATGGCAAGTTCCAGGTAGCTAGCTAAACTTACTAGCCGTGGCTGAAAACATACAACAGCAGTGATTGTTGCTTAACCAGCATGGCAACCACAGCATTCTACAGCGATGCGCCATCCCATCTGGTTTGCACTTAGTGGGACTGTGACTTGTTTTCAACAGGACACCTCCAGGCTCTGAAAGGGCTATTTGACCAAGAAGGAGAGTGATGGAGTGCTGCATCAGATGACCTAGCCTCCACAATCACTCGACCTCAAGCCAATTGAGATGGTTTTGGATGAGTTAGACCGCAGGGTGAAGGAAAAGCAGCCAACAAGTGCTCAGCATATGTGGGAAATCATTCAAGATTGTTTGAAAAGCATTCCAGGTGAAGCTGGGTGAGAGAATGACAAGAGTGTGCAAAGCTGTCATCAAGGCAAAGGGTGGCTACTTTGAATAATTATTTTTTTAACACTTTTTTGGTTACTACATGATTCCATTTGAGTGAATACATAGTTTTGATGTCTTCACTATTATTCTACAATGTAGAAAAAGAAGAAAAAAAACCTTGAATGAGTTGTGTCCAAACTTTTGACTGCTACTGTATATATTTCAACAATGTAGCTAGGCACTGAACATTAACTTACCTTATCGTTGTACCACTTTGTAGTCACTCATATAGACCTCATATAGTTAGTTGTGAATGTAACGTTACTGCAGGCGGGAGGGGGGGGTGTTCATCCATATACGAGTCACGCATGAAAGATACAGTAGGTAGCAGTGAAATCAATCTGCAACGTTGTACACAGCCAATGAAATTGGAGTGTGCCAATTCTACTCAAAAAGTGTGCTAATTCCATTCAAAACACTAGCCATTTTCGAACCTGCCCCTTTGCATGCATCAGAGATAATGGATTGTTTGGTTAGGAACCTAATTGGCAATGTCAAACAGAATTTAAAAAACTAAATTGAAATTGATAAACTGCCAGCAGAAGAAACGTCTGTTGAAAGGAAAATTGTAATGTGTGAAAAGTGGAGGGAAGAAGAAGATGATATCTTACCAGTGCACAGTCAACATCACCTGGTAAGTCATTGTTAGCTAGCGTTAGCTGAATGAATCAACTGGAAGCAAGTGGTATTTGTTTTCTAGAACAATGCTTAATTGAAATATGAAATAATGCAGTAGCAACTGTTTCTACTGAGTTGCCTATAGCTCTCATTCCTATGTTGTTACAGTGTCTCTAGCCTACTAGGGCCAAGGTTGCCAGGACAAGGGACAAACCCCAATTTTGGGGTGATGCGTTTCATAAACAAAGTATTTGATTACCAGGGAATGCCTCCAAATGCCAAACAGAGGATTGAGGAACGTGAAGCAACATGATATCATAGGAAAATGTCATCCTGTCATGTTTTTAAAGAAGGAAAACATCACAATGTATTACATTTTGTCAATGCATTGCACTCACTGGGAAAAGATTAGTCTCACAAGGTTGACATTTTTGTCAATGCATTGCATTCAATGGAGAAAGATGAGTGTCACAGGGGCTATCTATTAAGGAGTCAGGGGTTAGGGTTAGGGTTACACATACAGACATACAATTATATGTCTATTGGTAACAAATGTGTAACATTTTCAAAGATTAAACCTTTGTAACCCTTCAAAAATGCCCCTTTGACTTCCAATTAAGTCTCTTCCTTTAATTGCAGGATCTGAAATTCAATGTCTGCCATCCTGGGACACTCAGTCTTTAACAATGCCCTGAGTTTCAAATCTTTATGGTAAAGGCATACTTCGGGATTTGGTGATTTTGGGTAATTTCCTACTTACCCCGAGTCAGACAAACTCATTGATACTATTATTATGCTTCTGCATGCAGTTTGAAGGAAGTTGAAGGTAGCATATTGTTCGCTTAGTGCAATTGCATGAAGTCAATGGGTATGTACTAGCCAGTTCCTGTCAAAATCAGGGAAGTAGACCTTCAAACTACTCCAAAGCTGTGTGGTTGGTCATTTATAGTCTTACAAAACTATACATAATAATCTGTATATTATAAATGTGTTAATTTGACTGATAATCGTAAGAAATGAGATTCCATCAACATCTCATTTACAAACTACTTTGGGTTCTGCCTGCGCTCTCTTCCCGCAAGACTTGGTTTTGTAAACCAAACTCCCAGGAGGCAGCCAGTTGTTGCTTACTCTAGTTGCTAACGTAACTAGCTAGCTTGCTTTCTTATTGGCAAATCATAACACTTCGCAAATCATATCAGACTTTGAGGTAGAAGACCGTTTTATTCAGAGCCATATTTATATGAGCTTGAATTTACTGAGGAGGAACTTGTGCTGCTGGATGCTGAGCAAGCACACAGGGAGGGAGGCTGAATCAGCAGCGGAGCCAGTAAACAAGCTAACTGGAGCGGTGGTGAGAGCCAGATTTGAGGGGGATTGTCGGTGCAACTGAAGGGAATGCCAAACCATAGCAATTGACGGGGTGGGCTTGATACAGTTGAAGTCAAACGTTTACATACACTTAGGCTGGAGTCATTCAAATTCATTTTTCAACCACTTCACGAATTTCTTGTTAACAAACTATACTTTTGGCAATCTACTTTGTGCATGACACAAGACATTTTCCAACAATTGTTTACAGACAGATTATTTCACATATACAGTAATTCACTGTATCACAATTCCAGTGGGTCATATGTTTACATACACTAAGTTGACTGTGCCTTTAAACAGCTTGGAAAATTCCAGAAAATGATGTCATGGCTTTAGAAGCTTCTGATAGGCTAATTGACATCATTTGAGTCAATTGCAGATGTACCTGTGGATGTATTTCAAGGCCTACCTTCAAACTCAGTGCCTCTTTGCTTCACATCATGTGAAAATCAAAAGAAACCAGCCAAGACCTCAGAAACAAAATTGTCGACCTTCACAAGTCTGGTTCATCCTTGGGAGAAATTTCCAAACACCTGAAGGTACCACGTTCATCTGTACAAACAATAGTACGCAACTATAAACACCATGGGACCATGCAGCCATCATACTATTTGTTAAGGATACGTGTTCTGTCTCCTAGAGATGAATGTACTTTGGTGCGAAAAGTGCAAATCAATCCCAGAACAACAGCAAAGGACCTTGTGAAGATTCTGGAGGAAACAGGTACAAAAGTATCTATATCCACAGTAAAAACGAGTCCTATATCGAAATAACCTGAAAGGCCGCTCAGAAAGGAAGAAGCCACTGCTCCAAAACCAACATAAAAAAGCCAGACTCCAGTTTGCAACTGCACATGGGGACAAAGATCGTACTTTTTGGAGAAACGTCCTCTGGTCTGATGAAACAAAAATAGAACTGTTTGGCCATAATGACCATCATTATGTTTGGAGGAAAATAGGGATAGGAAATAGGAAAATAATACTTGCAAGCCAAAGAATACCATCCCAACCGTGAAGCACGGGGATGGAAGCATCATGTTGTGGGGGTGCGTTTCTGCAGGAGAGACTGGTGCACTTTACAAAATAGATGGCATCATGAGGACGAAAATTATGTGGATACATTGAAGCAGCATCTCAAGAAATCAGTGAGGATGTTAAAGCTTGGTCTCAAATGGGTCTTCCAAATGGACAATGACCAAGCATACTTCTAACGTTGTGGTAAAATGGCTGAAGGACAACAAAGTCAAGGTATTGGAGTGGCCATCACAAAGCCCTGACCTCATCCTATAGAACATTTGTGGGCAGAACTGAAAAAGCTTGTGTGAGCAAGGAGGCCTAAAAACCTGACTTAGTTACACCAGCTCTGTCAGGAGGAATTGGCCAAAATTCACCCAACTTATTGTGGGACTCTTGTGGAAGGCTACCTGAAACATTTGACCCAAGTTAAACAATTTCAAGGCAATGTTGCCAAATACTAATTGAGTGTATGTAAACTTTTGTCCCAGTGGGAATGTGATGAAAAGAAATAAAAGCTGAAATGAATAATTCTCTCTACTATTATTCTGACATTTCACATTCTTAAAATAAAGTGGTGATCCTAACTGACCTAAGACAGGGAATTTTTACAAAATGTCAGGAATTGTGAAAAACAGAGTTTAAAATGTATTTGGCTAAGGTTTATGTAAACTTCCGACTTCAACTGTATCTCCTGCAAAGAAAGCAGCGCACCAAGCGACTGTGTAACAAATCACAAGGGCCTTTCTGCGCTCATAAATCGTGGTGTTATAGAGACATTCTTCCATGTCCAGAAAATAAATTGGAAGACGACCAGACCTGCTGGACCGGATGGCAGCTGTCCCTCGAATAAGTGATACTATTGTTATTGTCCCAGCACACAGTAATAAAGTGTAAAGTATTGATAATGTTTGCAATTTTATAATCCACTCTGATCAAATCAAACTTTTTTCTTATGATTAGATTTATTTGAATCTCGCTAATCATGAATCACAATGTGTTTTTAGCCATCACAGGTTGATTTCATAACGACTGGTGCTTGAATGGGCAATGAAGGGAGAGACTCGGACGAGGAAACAGAGTCTTGCCTTCATGTGTTGTTTCAAGGAGGCAGAGGATGTGATGGGCCTATTGTAATTAAACTACGATGACTTCGCTTCACAGCCAAACATTGCCTCGTCAACCAGTGTCCTTGAGTCTTGATGTGTGTGCTGCAATAACCTCCTCCTTACTGGGGTTTGGGATGGGGGCTGTTGCCAGCCAGACGACAGCCGCTTCCACAGGATTTTGGCTCCCAGTATTTCACTAATTGAGGACGCGCTCAATCAGGTCATTCCTGGCGGGCTGGTATATTGGCCCGGGCATTCCAATGTTGACTGTTAAGGGTAAACAATGTTGTATCTTGGAGTGACGGAAATATGAAAAGAGAACATAAACCAGTGAATACAATATAAAGACAAGGACACTTCTTGGTTTCCTACTATGCCCTCATCCAAAAGGCTACATCCAAATGATCAGATAAGTGTAGTTAAGTTAGTCAGCCACCCAGGTGCCTCTGAAACAAATGAAAGGGTGCACCATACCCCAAAGAAACTCCCCAATTTCACCAAGTCAACCAAACTATCCAGCAGGGGCAATTACATGTCCTTTATTAGAATAGATCTGTCTGGACAGACCCAATGATTGTTTTGTCATATTGGGATGGTAATGCAAAGTGCTAACGTGTAAATCAGAACATTGATGTCATAGTTTCAGTAGATACTAGCAATGGTTGAGGCTTGTCCTCCTTTCCGGTTCTGATTCTCATTGTGGTCCAAAACTGTCAACTGGGTACGGGCTTTCAAGCTGTAGTCTTTGAAGTGGAGACGCTTTTGACAGTATTTCAACATAGAACTGTGAAATACCTCAAGTGTTCCTGGTAAAACATAACAAAAGAGAAGAGAAGAGAGACAATCTTAGATGGAGCATTGATTAACACAGGCATGGCAGGCGCCAAACAGTTATTATGTGCCAAGTCATTTGCTTGTGAACAACTACGCACAAATCAGAGCACAATAATAATAGGATTCTCAGAAAGCATTTCTCATCTGTGAAAAGGACAGGTTCTGTGTGTGTTTCAGGTGATATACTTCCAAATTCAATGGGGAACACACCTGTGTGCTTGAACAGTGCCATCTGATCAAGATCATTCTGCAGGTGTTTGTCCATGACCAGAGAGTACAGGGCTTTGAAGGTTGGTGAATCTTCCTGTAGTTACCTCTTCTTCCTCTGCTTGTCCTCTGTTAGTGCTCCATGGTAACAGTGGTGTTCCACTCCGTCCACTTCCCAGCGATAGACCCCACAGATGTTATTTCATTTATTTGTAATGGAGCATTGCCCTGAACCTGCACTTCAACTCCTGAAAATGACATTTGATCACAAACAGGCATGAGTTCAACAGACAAGCATTTTTGATATCTGCACACCGTTCCGGGAAATGGAGATGTGGCTGTCAGGGTGAGTAGATTGTTGGCTCCTGAAAGACAGGGCAGATTTATGGCCCTAGACCTCTTGGCATCAGTGGGGGATGGGTAATACTGTCACAAACACTTCAAAGTGGTCTGAGACCAGCTGAGGGGAGTGAGACATGAGTGGGGTTGTTTTTCTACAGTTACACTATTGATTTATGTATTTACCTCTAACTCCTCTCCACATAAGCTACAACTCCAGCAGAGAGGATTACAGACACTCTTCACCCACAGCGTTAGGTCAAATAAAATTAAAATACATTATTTGTCACATGCTTTGTAAACAACAGGTGTAGACTAACAGTGAAATGCTTACTTATTGGCCCTTCCCAACAATGCAGTGAAAAAAAATCTAAAGAACAGAAAAAAATAACACAAGGAATAAATACACAATGAGTAATGATAACTTGGCTATATATACTGGGTACCAGTACCGAGTCGATGTGCAGGAGTACAAGGTAATTGAGGTGCAAGGGTACTTATTTACTTTTATTTAACCTTTATTTAACTAGGCAAGTCAGTTCAAAACAAAGTCTTGTTTACAATGCTGGGCCAAACCCGGACAATGCTGGGCCAATTCTGCACCTCCTTACGGGACTCCCAATCACAGCTGGTTGTGATACAGCCTGGAATCAAACCAGGGACTGTAGTGACACCTCTGGCACTGGAGACCAACATTGAGGTAGATATGTACATATACTGTAGATGGGGATCAAGTGAATAGGCAACAGGATAGATAATAAACAGAAGCAGCAGCATATGTGATGAGTCAAATGGGTCAATGCAGATAGTTAACCAATAGCCACCTGGATTAACTATTTAACAGTCTTATGACTTGGGGATAGAGCTGTTCAGGGTCCTGTTGGTTCCAGACTTGGTGCATCGGTACAGCTTGTCAATTTCTAGGGCCTTTCTCTGACACCGCCTGGTATAGAGGTCATGGATGGCAGGGAGCTCGGTCACAGTGATGTAGTGCATTGTGGTCAGATGCCAAGCAGTTGCCATACCAAGCAGTTGATGCAGCCAGTCAAGCTGCTCTCAATGGTGCAACTGTAGATCTTTTTAATGAGCTGAGGGCCCATGTCGAAACTTTTCAGCCTCCTGAGGGGGAAGGCGGCGTTCTCGGGCCATGATAATTGTTGGACCATGATAATTCCTTAGTGATATGGACACCGAGAAACTTGAAGCTCTCGACCTGCTCCACTACAGCCCGCCGATGGGGATGTGCTCTGACCTCTGTTTCCTGTAGTCCACGATCATCTTCCTTTAGGCCATCTCCTTGTCGTGGGTGATCAGGCCTACCACCATCGTGTCGTCTGCAATCTTAATAATGGTGTTGGAGTCGTGTGAGGCCACTCAGTCCTGAGTGAACAGTGAGTACAGGAGGACTAAGCTTGCACCCCTGAGGGGCCCCAGTGTTGATGGTCAGTGTGGGAGATGTGCTGTTGCCTACCCTCACCACCTGTGGGCAGTCTGTCAGGAAGTCCAGGATCCAGTTGCAGAGGGAGGTCTTTAATCCCAGGGTCTTTAGCTTAGTGATGAGCTTGAAAGGTACTATGGTGTTGAACACTGAGCAGTGTGGAGTGGAATAGAGATTGTGTCATCTGTGGATGTCTTTACAGTCTACTGACCTTTACATGTATGCCTGGTGTAATAATAATAATAATAATAATATATGCCATTTAGCGGACGTTTTTATCCAAAGCAACTTACAGTCATGTGTGCATACATTCTACGTATGGGTGGTCCCGGGAATCGAACCCACTACCCTGGCGTTACAAGCGCCATGCTCTACCAACTGAGCTACAGAAGGTGTCAAATTGGATGTTCAATGTCCTGATAGGATTCTCTCATTATCTTTCGAATGGAGAACGATCTGTCTGTTGTGACCACCTTGACATCTATTCCCTTACCAATAAGATGTTCGAGTCCCCTCTTGGAAACCTACTGGTTCCATTGCAGGAGATCGTGTGGCCTCTGTAACCTTAGGGCAGTGGTACTCATTGTGTGGCCCACAGGCCGCATCCCTTAATTTGCGGCTTGCGTTGATTTTCCTATTTTCCATTCATAATACATAACAATGATACAACATCGATTCAATGTGTTTAATGCAGCCCTGAATCACTTCATTGAATATATCTATTATTCCCTGGACGGCAGATAGATGAACAGCTGTTGAACAGAAAGGCCGAAATAGAGCATAACTGCTCCGCTACAGCGACCTACACATATCAGTTTGCTACTAGCTAATTTTGCAGTCTGGTCGATTGACAATGAAAATGAAGGGGAAGAGCTGGAGAACAACATGACATCTATGAACAAACAACCACCGGAGAACCAGGAAGATGGCGGCAGGGAAATGCAGCTAGCGAACATAGCTAACCTGGCAAACGCGGCTCTGGTGGCTAAGAGAAGGCCTTGTACCTTGTCAGCTCAGGGGTTTGAGCGTGCAACCTTCCGGTTACTAGTCCAACACTCTAACCACTAGGCTACCCTGCCGCCCTAATTGTTTTGCTGATAATAATACTGACTGGTCAAATCTGGAGTCTGTGTGCACTGACAGCACCCCAAACATGTGAGGGAAGGAAAAGGGACTCAAAGCCCTGATGAGAATGAAACAAATTTGTTACACTTCCTTGTATCATTCATTAAGAAGCACTTGTGGCTATACTCAAAGACTGACTTACAGAATGTGATACAGCAAGTCGTGCATGTGGTGAACATCATTATTGCGAGGGCATTGAATCACGGACAATTCCACGAGTTGCTGGAAGTATACTAGACAGAATATGGTGACATGATATTTCACAATGAGGTGAGAAGGCTGTCTCGTGTCAGAGTTTTGGAAAAATTCCAGCCAGAGCTGGAAGATCCACAGTGGATATTAAACTGGCTTTTTTAACTGACATCACCTGCCACCTGAACACGGTGAATCTCCAGCTCCAATGGAAAGCTAAAAATCTGGGCAAAACGCTGGGTGTGGTCACAGCATTTCAAAATAAAATCACCAAACTGTTCATACCAAACAGACAATTTCCCAAAACTCAGAGCAGCCACCACATCCAAACCAGACATACTGCAACATTTTAGCTATGATGCATGTGTGCATGTGTTGGAAGAGTTGAAGTTGGAGTTTGAGTTAAGATTCAAGGATATCATGGAGTACAAGGGGTTTTGCAAATTCATTCAACTCCTTTCATGTGCCAGTGTCATCTCTGATCCCAGTCATCACAGCCCTCTGTCCTGACCGTGCTGGAATAGAGTGAGATAGTGGAATTGCAGGCAAATGACACATTGCAAGGTGAACTAAGATCAGGTGTTACCCATTTCTGGAGCCTTGTGTCAGACACAGAGTATCCACTTCTGAAGCAGTGTGTGCAAAAGGTGACATCATTTTTTTGTCAGCACTTATTCATGTGAAGCAACACTTTCAACAATGAACATTGTGAAACAAAAACCTGGATTGCCTCACAAGGATTGCAACAACATATTATACATTTAGAATGAATTCAGCTAAAAATGTATTTTTTTATTGTTATTTTATTCTTTATTTAACTAGGCAAGTCAGTTAAGAACACATTCTTATTTACAATGACGGCCTACCCTGGCCAAACACTGGACGACACTGGGCCAATTGTGTGCGACCCTATGGGACTCCCAATCACAGCCAGATGTGATGCAGCTTGGATCCGAACCAGGGACTGCAGTGACATCTCTTGCAATGAGACGCAGTGCCATAGACCGCTGCACCACTCGGGAGCCCTTCACTCGGGAGCCCTTCTGTCAACGAGCAGAAGGGACATTTTTGCTCATCCAACTACTGAGATAACCATGAATATGGGTCTTATACATGTGATGTAGCCTATTTGATATATAGCAATGATGTGTAGCCTATTTGGCCACGACTGTACAGGACATCATATATATACATCATATGTACAGTCGTGGCCAAAAGTTGAGAATGACACAAATATGATTTTTTCACAAAGTCTGCTGCCTCAGTTTGTATGATGGCAATTTGCATATTCTCCAGAATGTTATGAAGAGTGATCAGATGAATTGCAATCAATTGCAAAGTTTCTCTTTGTCATGCAAATGAACTGACATCATGTCAGTGATTCTCTCGTTAACACAAGTGTGAGTGTTGACGAGGACAAGGCTGGAGATCACTCTGTCATGCTGATTGAGTTTGAATAACAGCTTCAAAAGGAGGGTAGTGTTTGGAATCATAGTTCTTCCTCTGTCAATTATGGTTACCTGCAAGGAAACACGTGCCATCAGCATTGCTTTGTACAAAAAGGGCTTCACAGGCAAGGATATTGCTGTCAGTAAGATTGCACCTAAAACAACCATTTATCGGATCATCAAGAACTTCAAGGAGAGCGGTTCAATTGTTGTGAAGAAGGCTTAGGGCGCCCAAGAAAGTCTAGCAAGAGCCAGGACCGTTGATTCAGCTGCGGGATCGGTGCACCACCAGTACAGAGCTTGCTCAGGAATGGCAGCAGGCAGGTGTGAGTGCATCTGCACGCACAGTGAGGCGAAGACTTTTGGAAGATGGCCTGGCGTCAAGAAGGGTAGCAAAGAAGCCACTTTTCTCCAGGAAAAACATCAGGGACAGACTGATATTCTGCATAAAGTACAGGCATTGGACTGCTTAGGATTGGGGTAAAGTTATTTTCTCTTATTAATCCCCTTTCTGATTGTTTGGGGCATCTGGAAAAAAGCTTGTCCAGAGAAGACTATGTATTGCCAACAGTAAACCATCCTGAGGCTATTCATGTGTGGGGTTGCTTCTCAGCCAAGGGAGTGGGCTCACTCACAATTTTGCCTAAGAACACCGCCATGAATAAAGAATGGTACCAACACATCCTCTGAGAGCAACTTCTCCCAACCATCCAGGAACAGTTTGGTGATGAACAATGCCTTTTCCAGCATGATGGAGCACCTTGCCATAAGGCAAAAGTGATAACTAAGTGGCTCGGGGAACAAAACATTGATATGAACTTGTGGTCAATACTCAAGAGTCGGGTGAACAAACAAAACCCCACAAATTCTGACAAACTCCAAGCATTGATTATGCCAGAATGGGCTACCATCAGTCAGGATGTGGCCCAGAAGTTAATTGACAGCATGCCAGGGCGGATTGCAGAGGTCTTTAAAAAGAAGGGTTAACACTGCAAATATCGACTCTCTGCATCAACTACATGTAATTGTCAATAAAAGCCTTTGACACTTATGAAATGCTTGTAATTATACTTTAGTATTCCATAGTAACATCTGACAAAATATATAAAGACACTGAAGCAGGAAACTTTGTGGAAATTAATATTTCATTGTCATTGTTTTCTTCTGTCGAAGGAGAGGAGGACCAAAATGCAGCGTGGTTATTTTGATTCATGGTTCTTTAATAAAGAAACTACACATGAACAAACTAACAAAACAAGAATAGTAATGTGAAAACCTAAACAGCCTTATGTGGTGCAAACTAACACAGAGACAGGAACAATCACCCACGAAACACTCAGAGTATGGCTGCCTAAATATGGTTCCCAATCAGAGACAACGATAAACACCTGCCTCTGATTGAGAACCACTTCAGGCAACCATAGACTTTTCTAGACAACCCCACTATACCACAATCCCAATACCTACAAAACCCCAAGACAAAACACACCACATAATAAACCCATGTCACACCCTGGCCTGACCAAAATAATAAAGAAAACACAAAATACTAAGACTGTCACGCCTTGGTCATTGTATTTTGTGTTTTTGTTATATGTTTGGGTAGGCCAGGGTGTGACATGAGTTTATATGTTGTATTCATATGGGGGTTTGTATTATTTGGGATCGCGGCTGATTAAGGGGTGTTGTTAGGCTTGGCTGCCTGAGGCGATTCTCAATCAGAGTCAGGTGCTTGTCGTTGTCTCTGATTGGGAACCGTATTTAGGCAGCCTGACTTTCGCTTTGTATTTCGTGGGTGTTTGTTCCTGTCTTTGTGTTGTAGTCACCAGATAGGCTGTAATTAGTTTCACGTTCCGTTCTGTTGTTTTTGTATTTAGTTTCAGTTATTTCATGTACCGTGATTCTTTCATTAAAGTCATGAGTAACCTACACGCTGCATTTCGGTCCGACTCTCTTTCTTCAACAGACGAACGCCGTTACAGAAACACCCACCTCTCACGGACCGAGCAGCGTGTAAACTGGCAACGACGTAGACAGCTGGAGCAACAAAAGGAAGGTAGAGGCATGGAGTATACGACGTGGGAAGAAATCGACAGGTGGTCGGCCGACCCAGAGAGAGTGCAGGAGCCCGCCTGGGATTCCCTGCAGCAATGCAAAGAGGGCTATAGGCGAATGGATTTGAAAAGGAAAGCACGGCGGCGCAGAGCGAAAACCGAAAGTCACCCTAAAAAATGTATTGGGGGGTGGCTCAGGGAGAGTATGGCTGAGCCAGGAGATAGACCTGAGCCAACTCTCCTTGTTCATCATGAGGAGCCAAGGAGGAGACCAGAACCAGAGCCAGTGTTAGAGGTGAGCGAAGCAGAGACTGTGAAGGAGTTAATGGGGAAAGTGGAGTGGAGAGTAATGAGGGAGTTGCTAGCTTGGTGCTATAGATATCATATTCGTCCGACGGATCGTGTCGGGGATTTGATAGCACCTGAGTTAGCGCTCTATACTCAACCTGAGGTGCGTGTTAGTCGACTGGTGAAGTTGGTGCCAGGCTCACGCACCAGGCCTCCTGTGCACATCCCTAGCCTTGCACGTCCTGTGCCTACACTTCTCTCAAAATCTCCAGTACGCCTTCACGGTCTAGCCCATCCTGTGCCACCTCCACACACCAGTCCTCCGGTAGCAGCTCCCCGCACCAGGCTTCCTGTGCGTGTCCTCGATCCAGTACCACCAGTTCCAGCACCACACACCAGGCCTCCAGTCCGCCTCGCCTGTTCAGCGCAGCCAGCGCTTTTCTCCTCTCCTGCGCTGTCGGAGTCTCCCGCCTGTTTAGCACAGCCAGAGCCTTTCTCCTCTCCTGCGCTGCCGGAGTCTCCAGTCTGCCCAGCGCCGCCAGTGCTCCCAGTCTGCCCAGCGCCGCCAGTGCTCCCAGTCTGCCCAGCGCCGCCAGTGCTCCCAGTCTGCCCAGCGCCACCAGTGCTCCCAGAGTGCCCAGCGCCGCCAGTGCTCCCAGTCTGCCCAGCGTCGCCAGTGCCGCCAGTCAGCCCAGCGCCGTCAGACAACCAGTCTCTTCCAGATCTGCCAGACAACCAGTCTCTTCCAGATCTGCCAGACAACCAGTCTCTTCCAGATCTGCTCGACAACCAGTCTCTTCCAGATCTGCCCGACAACCAGTCTCTTCCAGATCTGCCGGACAACCAGTCTCTTCCAGATCTGCCAGCCAGCCAGGATTTACCGGAGCCTACTACCTGCCTGAGCTTCATCTCAGTACTGGGCTTCATCTCAGTACTGGGCTTCCTCTCAGTACTGGGCTTCCTCTCAGTACTGGGCTTCCTCTCAGTACTGGGCTTCCTCTCAGTACTGGGCTTCCCCTCAGTCCCGGGCTGCCCCTCTGTCCCGAGCTGCCCCTCTGTCCCGAGCTGCCCCTCTGTCCCGAGCTGCCCCTCTGTCCCGAGATGCCCCTCTGTCCCGAGCTGCCCCTCTGTCCTGAGATGCCCCTCTGTCCCGAGATGCCCCTCTGTCCCAAGCTGCCCCTCTGTCCCGAGCTGCCCCTCTGTCACGAGCTGCTCCTCAGTTATGTGGGGATCTGGGTGAAGATTATTAGGCCCACCTAGTAAAATTAATTGGCTGAACATTTCCACATTCTTACCTGAACCAAGGACTGTCATTCACCACACATTTCCAATCAGCCTCGGAAAGATTGTAATCTGCTAGTCGTGGTATGCATGTTCAATAACTGGAAGCAAGTATGTTAACTGTATTTCGTAGAAGGCTGTTGTCTTGGGCATCTGAAGGTTCAGCAGTGTGGCCCAATCAGCACATTCCATGTATGTCGAACCAGTGAAAAGAATGGATCCATGTACAGTATAAGCAAGTTATTTTTTGACATTCCGCATGCATGCTGTGTCTATTGTAACACCTCGATGTTACTTCGATTTTGCTGCCCAAAGTGGTTCATCTTCTATCAGTCAAGACATCTCCAAATTGATGACATGTTTGGAAAAGCTCCATGAGTTTAGACTCATTCACAATCCATTTCCTTTCGCTCCATCCTCCAGTTTCTTCTGGCGCACTGTCAGAGGTTTATCCCTTGCTGGAGACGGCGGGGCTGGTGAAAGACACAAAACTGGAATGAGCAGGATCACTGGCAGTCTCAGCAAAGACCATACTATTTTCCTTCAATGTATGCTCTGTTGTGTCCATTTGGCCTTCTTCCTGTTGCTCATCCTGATCGAAAAAAATACAGTAAACATCCTGCACAAATGATGCAGCACCCCCCTTGGGCCAACCAATGCTGGATCTCCATGGCAAGACACATCATTCATTAAAGTTTTGTCAAAATCAGGCCATTGGTGTCTGAAAAATTGTTTGTGACGCACATACTAACAATCAACAAACGGACGGAGACAGATCCATAGTCCCCTACCAAATTTCATCATGGGGGACAATTACATTTTTCTGTCCTGAAAATTCAAGTTGCTAGGTCTCGAGTGTAACCAATAGGTCACGGTGTATCAACAAAATAAACTGAAAATGCAGGACTACAGAAACATTAACTTCTGCGTGCACCCTCCCCTGCAGTTGTAGAGGGACTCATTGAAAATATGTATGTAGGCCTAACTGAAAACTTCAGTTGGGCCTACATAAATAGCCATAAATAACTAGGACATCATGACAGCAAAATAACAGCATTACTTGATGCAGTGTCCATGAGGGTGCCACGGCAACATTCACTCCAAAGATTAAAGTCTTTTTGCCTTGCTGCAAACTCAGGGGGGTGAATCTCTTTTGAGGGGTTGAATTTGATCTAGGAGACATGAAGTCCGTTCCTTGTGGACTGTCCACATCAGGCACGTCTCCTATCTCAACATGATTGAGAAAAAATTGAAAAGCGAACAGGAAATGTTGGTAATCATTTGAAATAAACAAAGGAGAACAAACTTGGGGAAGGCCATAATAGCTGTTCTGTTTTTGTGGCATGCTGTCATGTATTACATGGCTAACACTATAAAGCAGGGGTTGGAACCAAAATTATTTTCCAATCATTTTGTACTGAACAGACCTGCAAAATAAAGTTCTGAACAGGTTCGAACCAAAAATTAGGAATGTTTTATATCGTTCCTTTCTGTTCCTTTTTAAATCTCAGAGTTCGTACATGCATTGGACAGACAAGTCTAGTGTAGGGAGCGAGATGCAACAGAAATGTTGTGGGTGAGGAGAGTGCTCTGGGCATCTTGTTGTTATGACATGCATTATCTGAATTAGGCTCACAGAATTATATCTACAGAGGAGCGGCTTCTATGAAGGAACTTTGAATGCCTGAACTTCAGAGAGTAGGCTTGACTAACGTTGGACCAAAGCCGGTCCTTGATCATGACTATCAGTTCCATTTTTTATGCATAATGCCACCTAGAGCTTGAGTGCTAGACCAGAGCTAGCTAGCTTGCTAACAAGCTTGTGCGTTCAGAGCAGCACCAAAATGTAAATAAAAAAATGTCTTACCTTTTTGTATTTAATAAATCGAATGTGAAACTTAATAACTATAGTATTCGTAGATAGCATTGAAAAAGTTAATTCATTCTCAAATAAAAAATCTCTCCCTAAGTTCTGAATCATGCTTGTAACGTCAGTAGCTACAGTAGACTATTCTTCGGAGGGAGAGGGGGAAAGGTAGTATACACACACACACACACACACAGAGAGACACTGGCAAAGACACTGGAATAAGTTTCTGAGTGACAAAGTAGGGGCTTTGCAGAGGCGTGTTTTTTTTGTGGGACTGGAAAAAATGCCCCGGAGCGTAAAATAACATTATTTTCTCAGTTATGGTTCTGTTCCTTGAAAAATCACGCTCTTTTGCGATTTTCTGTTCTGTTACCTGAACCGGTTCCAAACCCTTCTATGAAGTCAATTCAATGATTTTGTTTGTCAAGCATGTGGACATTTTTATAATTAGTTTGAAAGTATTTGAATGAAGTTGAATAAAGACAAACATAAAATCCTCTTGATATTCCCAAAACCGCATGCAGGAGCGTAATCATCGCCTGACAATAATTAGCATAACGCAATGGACATAAATATCCCTAGAAAATATTCCTATTCATGAAAATCACAAATTAAATATATTGAGACACAGCTTAGCCTTTTGTTAATCACCCTGTCATCTCAGATTTTCAAAATATGCTTAACAGCTAACGCTAGACAAGCATTTGTGTAAGTTTATCATAGCCTAGCATAGCATTATGCCTTGCGAGCAGCAGGCCACCTTGTCACGGAAATCAGAAAAGCAATCAAATTAAATTGTTTACATTTGATGAACTTCGGATGTTTTCACTCACGAGACTCCCAGGTAGATAGCCAAAGTTCATTTTTTCCCAAAAGATTATTTTTGTAGGCGAAACAGCTCCGTTTGTTCTTCACGTTTGGCTGAGAAATCGCCCGGAAATTGCGGTCACCACAACACCGAAAAATATTCCAAATTAGCTCCATAATATCAACAGAAACATGGCAAAAGTTGTTTATAATCCATCCTCTAGGTGTTTTTCTAATATCGATTCGATAATATATCCGTCGGGACAATTCGTTTTTCGGTAGGACCGATTGGAGTAATGGCTACCTCTGTATTTTACGCGAGACCGCATACAGCTATTCTTCAACAGAAATGTGTAAAACTACGTCACAATGACACCTTGGGGAATACGTAGAAAGCGTAAGCTCGTTGATGGTACATTCACAGCCAAATAGGGAGTCATTGGAACGCAGCCCTTCCGAAACCTGGGGCACTTCCGGATTGGATTTTTCTCAGGCTTTCGCCTGCAACATCAGTTCTGTTATACTCACAGACAATATCTTTACAGTTTTGGAAACGTTAGAGTGTTTTCTATCGAAAGCTGTCAATTATATGCATATTCTAGCATCTTTTCCTGACAAAATATCCAGTTTAAAACGGGAAAGTCTTTTTTCCAAAAATGAAAATACTGTCCCCTAGCACCAAGAGGATAATAGCAGCACTCAATTTTGAATATTGGAAAAAGGCACAAAGTTTTGAGCATTCTTAGTCCCCTAGTAAAAAATGCTATAGGATTCCAATAAAATCAATCTAATAGAAAATCCCTTCTGATTTTTTTCTGATAGGATTTTTCTATTGGTCATACTGCAAATCATTCTTGAATCACTCCCATATAGTAATTGTCTGTTGAAGAAGTTGAGAACCAGAATTATCACTGGTGTGAGTAGGCAATGGAGATTGTGGAGATTGTGCTCAGGTTAAGATCTTCCCACACTCTAGGTCCGATTCAGTCTTTTACTTTAACAAATTAAAATGTTGATATTAACCTGGCCAGATTGTACGATTTGCTTCAGTTCTTTCATCACATTCTGTGATTGGCTTACGAGGCTACGTCAGCTGACTATGTCAACTGCGACGTAGTCTACATCAACTGCGACCACAGGAGGATGTTGATAAAGACTCATAATAATGTCCGGAACGGAGCAAATGGAATTGCATCAAACACCTGGAAACCACGTCTCTGATGTATTTGATACCATCCCACCTATTCTGCTCCAATCATTACCACGAGCCTGTTCTTCCCAATTAAGGTGTCACCAACTTCCTGTGACTGAGACGTAGGTTACATCAACTGGGCGCATCAAGCATGGTGTTGAAAGAACAACAAGCTGTTGCTACGTTGATGATTTACAGACACTGCTCCTCCTACCTCTGGGACAGTGTTCTCCTCGTCATGAAAAGCTCAACTCTCAAACTGAAGAGGCACATCGCAACATGGAAAAGCTGAATATAAGCCTCATAGCTCGAATGTGAGGCTTATAACCACGCTCCACATAATCATTGGTATTACTCAATACAAGCGTTGTGACTTCGACATTCAAGGTATGTTTATGTTATGGGTAACTAGACACAGCCCATTACTTGCACCAAGTTCTCATTACACGGTGTGTGAATTCTATAGTCTCATAAAAAATGTTTTAAAAATGCATGTTGCCATTGCGGGCCATGTTCCTATTGGTCAGTAAACAGGATCGGCTCGCAAACACCAGCAACACACTACAGAAAGGCTCAAAAAGTCTAGAACTGACAGAAATTTGTTGGAAGCTATGACCGCCATCATTTATGACCTAAGAAATTTCCCACAACGTGGACATTTTGGCTAGTACGGCAAAATTGAGGCATAAGACGGCTAAAATCATACAGTCTGTAGGGGCCTTTAGAGAGAGACGGGAGATTATTTCTCAGTTTACTGGTCTTTAATCTTCATTGCAGTTTAACATAAAGGTTCAGGTTTCTGTGTCATATGCATCTGTGAGATTGTCCAATCAAGCTGTATTTATCAAAGTTTTGTGAGGCTGCCGAAACAGCGAAAGAAACAAATCACACTACATCCATACACTGTGGTCTGAAATAACAATGAATAGAATAATATTAATACTATGGCTTGACAGGTCACAATAAGTAGGCAGGGCGAATTAATTGGCCACTGCACAGTCACTATGGGTACGCCTGGTTAAATTCTGTTAACGATTAAACTAGTGAGAAATATATGATTGTGACAAGAATTTGTGAGTGGGTAACAAACACTATCAGCCTAAATTGAAATGTTAATTTATCTTTACATATTAGATTATTTTATATTGTGCTAATTTCCTGTACATGGAAAGTATTACATTTGTTACTACAACCTCACATTTTGACCACATCGAATTGAGGGTATCCTTTTTACTTCAGATTAGTGATTAATATAAACGTTATAGTAATCACAATGAAACAAAATTGATTGCTTAAAACAGATCAATATCATTGGTGTTGTACTGTTGATTTTGTCATACGCGTTGGCGGTCTTAGGACCGGTCAAAATAATTTTCAAACTCAACCCTTGTTGATATCCTATGGCTGGTTGTGATTCGTTGAAGTTAAATAACAAAACAACTGATTTGTTTCCTTCCCTGTTTCGGCAGCCTCCCAAAACTTCCATCCAATATTGTAGAATTTAGATGACTGTCTTCAGCAAATGATCTTCTAACCAGAAGAAATTATAATTATTCTCAGATTCAGTGTGTCCTTCGAATACTGTTAAATTAAACAGAGCATACACCCCAAACGTTTGCCCCCGCTATATTGATTTCAAATTGATGTGAGCAGACCACGTAATTTGGCGTCACTCTAAAGCGGAAAGGTGGAATAAACGAGTTAGGAGTTGGTTTCTTGATTGAACATCGTTCTCTATTGATGGAATTTGGTCAACACTTCAACATAATCAATGAAAAAATCTCCCAAGGAAAAACATACATCTTCTTCTCGAGATGAAACAGGAACACAATTATCACCGTCTTAATGGGTCTTCGTGGTTAGCTTCTCTCTCTTGGTAGCCATCTTCCAGAGATAGGTTTTTCCCCTCTTCTTGCTGGTTCCCTCCTCTCTCTTGTAGGGAAAAGATAATAGGTCATTAGTACCATCAGCTGTGCTTAATTGCCTCAGGTCCCCTTGACTCACATGCCTTGTTGGGCTGCTATCCATGAGTCCAGCCTGCTCTCTGGTGGTCCTTTCACATGCCTTCCCCCTCAGGACCGACCCAGAGGGTCGGGCGCCAGACGCATTATCGGGACAGCGCGTTTGTATGGATGACATGGAAAGAGATCAGAACATAGGCCATATTTTAGCAATTGAAAGGCCTCTTCCGTCTCGTCCTTCCACTCTACCCGGTTTGACAAGTTTTTCTTGATGAGGTTTGTGAGGGGGTTGGCAATGGTTGCATATCCAGGGATGAAACGGGTATAATATCCCATTTATCCCCAAGAAGGCCCGAACATCCCGCTTTGTCCGGGGTCGAGGCCAATAACGAATTGCCCTGGTCTTTTCTGCCTGTGGACGTATTTTCCCATTCCCCATGGTGTATCCCAGGTATTCCACAGACCCAGGCAGAATTGTTTGGGATTGGCCGTCAACCCTGTGGCTTCCAGGCTCCCTAGCACCGCCCGTAAGCGCAGGATGTGACTATCCCTGTCCTCGCTGTGGATGACCACATCGTCTATGTACGCCGCTTCTTCATCTTGATGGGGTCGTAGAATTGCATCCATGAGGCGTTGGAAAGTTGCAGCAGCACCATGCAGTCCGAAGGGCATCCTCACATACTGATAAAGCCCCTCTGGTGTGGTGAAGGCAGTTTTGGGCGATCTTCCGGAGCCACCGACACTTGCCAATATCCCTTCGTCAAATCCAGGGTGGTGATGAACTTGGCCTTTCCTAAGCGCTCCAAGAGTTCATCCACGCGGGGCATGGGATATGCGTCGAATGTAGAGATGGTGTTCACATACTACCATTGGGTTATGGGACTGGACCACTCACTCGTAGCTCGATCACGCCCATCCTCAGCATCTCCCTTACCTCGTTCTTAGCGGGCCTCAGGAATCCTGAAAGGCCGGATATTCACCTTCTTGCCGGGTTCAGTGTGGATATGGTGGAACAGGACATCTGTTTGTCCTGGGAATGGAGAGAATACCCGGCTGAAGTTCATCATCAGCTTGTCTAGCTGTCTCGACTACTCCGGCAGGATTGTTTGGCCACAACGCACCTGTGGTAGAGCCTCCTCTTTTCCTTTGCCCTCCAGGGCCAGCAAAGCCACATCCTCCTCTCTTCCATGGTACTTCTTCAAAATGTTTATATGATATAGTTGGACCTTCTCCCTCCTGTCAGGTTGCTTGATGAGGTAATTGACCGGTGATACCTTTTTCATTACCTCGGGCCCCCTCCACTGCGCCAGCAAACGGTGTTCAGCCGTGGGCACGAGCACCATCACTTTCTCTCCCACGGTGAACTCACAGGGTGTCGCAGACTTATCGTAGGCCTGGCCTTGCGCCCTTTGCGCCTTCTCCATATGCTCCTTTACTATGGGCCACACTGCCGACAGGAGGTCTCTCATCAGGGTAACATGTTCTATTGTGGACCGAAAGGGGCATGGTTGGGTCTCCCAGGTCTCTTTGGCTAAGTCGAGGATCCATCGACAGGGTCTGCCATAGAGCAATTCAAATGGGGAGAATCCAGTGGATGCCTGGGGTACTTCTCGCAGGGCAAACATTAAGTGTGGGAGAAGCATGTCCCAGTTTTTCCCGTCTCTGGACACCACTCTTCTCAACATACTTTTAATCATTTTGTTCAAGTATTCGCACAACCCGTCCGTTTGAGGTTGGAATATGCTTGTACATATCTCTTGAACCTGATATAATCGACACAAGTCCTTCATCAACAGGGACATGAAAGCGGTTCCCTGATCAGTTAGGATCATCTTGGGAAGACCCACCCGAGAGAACATCAGGAACAATTCCTTGGCAATTCCCTTTGACGCCATGTTACGCGTCTACAACCACTAGAATGTACTCGTGTCCTCTGGCAGATTTTGGGAGGGGTCCCACGAGGTCCATAGCTATGCATTCAAAGGGGGTCTCTATAATGGGGAGATGAATCAAAGGGTTATGTAGATGTGGCCGTGAGTGTCATGTTTTGTCATTGATTGTCATGTCTTGTCCCTGTGCTTCCCCTTCTATTCGTTTCCCTCTGCTGGTCTTGTTGGGTTCTTTCCCTCTTTCTGTCCCTCTCTCTCCCCCTCCCTCTCTCACTCTCTCGCTCTCTCTTCTCTCTGTCGTTCCGTTCCTGCTCCCAGCTGTTCCTATTCCCCTAATCAATCATTTAGTCTTCCCACACCTGTTCCCGATCCTTTTCCCTGATTAGAGTCCCTATTTCTCTCCTTGTTTTCCGTTCCTGCCCTGTCGGATCCTTGTCTAATAATCACCGTGCTGTGTCTATGTATTGCCCTGTCGTGTCGTGTTTCCCTCAGATGCTGCGTGGTGAGCAGGTGTCTGAGTCTGCTAGGTTCAAGTGCCTTCCCGAGGCAACCTGCAGTTCTTGATCAAGTCTCCAGTCTGTTCTCGTCTTTACGATTAGTATTATGCCTTTTGTTTTGTAAAGTTTCTTTACTGGATTAAAAACTCTGTTTTCGCCAAGTCGCTTTTGGGTCCTCATTCACCAGCATAACAGTGAGGCTGTACGCTGACATTGATCACACGTCCTGCAATACCTGGCCACATCCCACGGGGCCAATAGAATATCTGCAGTGCCAGCTGTCCTCCTAGGACGTGGGTTATGGGCGAACTGTAGGACTGTATCCCTGTATGGTCTAGGCACCATTAGTAATTCCTGGTCTTCCCCCCTTCGTTGCACGACCCAATATAAGAGACCTCACCTGATTGCATAGTAAGGAAGAGGGAGCTCACCTGATCCGTCAACATTTCTCCCGTTGATCACCTTCCTCATGGCCTCCCTTAGGTACGGGTCTCTATGCTGCGAGGTGCCGAACTGTCCCTTTAATTTCCGGAGGCAGGTCGACCTCTGTTATGGGGCGAGGAGGTGGTTCCCCATCCCCGCCAGGGATGACCGAGGAGAATCCCTTCCAGGTTCCCTCCTAGGATGGGGCTTCAAATATATCCCTTAGCGCCTGGTTGCTCCTTCCTTGCTGCATTGTGTATAACCCTTCACAGGTGTCTTCATTGGTGGTTTCCTGGAATATCTGTCGTAACCGTTGGGTTGCTATTTCTTCCTCTGCTCCAGAGGACGAGGTCGAGGCTATGTCTCCTTGTAGGACTACTACCTCGGGCTTGGATTTTGTTTTTTTCTTCCTTCCTGTCCCACTTCTTCCCATGCATAACATCATCTGCCGAAGCTCTTTATATAGGGGACAGTCTCTCCCGATCAATAATGGCACCTTCAGCTGGGGTACTTTCCCTGCCCTGACTGTACACCTTCCTTTCGGAGTGAGAATAGACAGATTCACGGTGGGGTAATAGTGGGTGTCTCCATAGATACAGGGCATGGCTACTTTGTCTGGTAGCAGTGTTGTGGAGGTCACCATCTGCTCCTCTACTAACATAACCATACTTCCGGAGTCGAGAATGGCAACCACATCTTGTCCTTTACTCAAACCGGAATGTCTGGGGCTGGGGCTATTTCTGCTAACCAACAGTGTTGATCCTGCCCTCTTGAACCAGGATGTGTGGGGATGGGCAGCGATGACTCCGTGACCATGGACTCGTCCTTGCTAGGACATTGTGGGGCATAATGGTCTGGAGACTGACCTTTATAACACCGACCCTGCTGGGTGGGGGACGACTTCTCCCACCTCCGGAGGGGGTTTGGACGTTTTGGTGGCAGACTCGCCGGAGTGAGTTGTGGTACGGGATTTTGGAAGAAACCTTCCGTTCCTCTTTGTCACCTTTTAACAACTCCCCTGTAGATCGGTATGTTTCCACCACCTGGGCTATGTCGTCGGCTGATTCCCTCAATATCTTGTCCACTACAAGGGTCTTGGTTACATGTCCTACCCCCTTTACGGGTTCCAGCCACTGTTTCGTCAGTCGTATTAGATCTGGGCACGGACAGGTTGGTCAGCCGTATAGGTCCATTGATGGAAGTTTACGGCTCTATCTCTGGCAGTCAGCTGGTACCGGGACAGGATCTCGGTTGTTAGTCGCCCCTAGTCCGCAGAGGGGCTACTGCGCTCGCCTATTCTGCGGGCGGCCACTCTTCCAAGGTGGCCGTCCTTTCGAAGGTCATGAGGAAGACCTTGATATCATTCTCCTTGGAAAGACGAGGTATGATGGCGTGAGCCGCCCCTCTTGGCTTAATTATAGGTTCTTCTCGCCGGCTCAGCTGTTGTTGCAGGAGTTCTATGGTTGTCTGCTGTGCCGTGATCTACTGTTGTAGTAGGGCGTTGTCCATCCTTCTTGAATGGTTCCTCTGTGTCTACTGGAAGAATCTACTCGCTTATCCTTGTGTCACTTGTCCACCTAATGCCGCATGTGGTTCTTCCACATTGATATCAATAAGGGTAATTAACAAAATAGTGTTGTGTTTACCTTTCTATGTTGGTGACCCACTTGAAACAAAATTGGGCATCTCCGGCGCGGCCCACGCTTGGATTGCGTCCTACCTGACAGGTCGCTCCTACCAGGTGGCATAGCGAGAATCTGTCTCCTCACCACGCGCTCTCACCACTGGTGTCCCCAGGGCTCTGTTCTAGGCCCTCTCCTATTCTCGCTATACACCAAGTCACTTGGCTCTGTCATAACCTCACATGGTCTCTCCTATCATTGCTATGCAGACGACACACAATTAATCTTCCCCTTTCCCCCTTCTGATGACCAGGTGGCGAATCGCATCTCTGCATGTCTGGCAGACATATCAGTGTGGATGACGGATCACCACCTCAAGCTGAACCTCGGCAAGACGGAGCTGCTCTTCCTCCCGGGGAAGGACTGCCCGTTCCATGATCTCGCCATCACGGTTGACAACTCCATTTTGTCCTCCTCCCAGAGCGCTAAGAACCTTGGCGTGATCCTGGACAACACCCTGTCGTTCTCAACTAACATCAAGGCGGTGGCCCGTTCCTGTAGGTTAATGCTCTACAACATCCGCAGAGTACGACCGTGCCTCACACAGGAAGCGGCGCAGGTCCTAATCCAGGCACTTTTCATCTCCCGTCTGGATTACTGCAACTCGCTGTTGGCTGGACTCTCTGCCTGTGCCATTAAACCCCTACAACTCATCCAGAACGCCGCAGCCCGTCTGGTGTTCAACCTTCCCAAGTTCACGTCACCCCGCTCCTCCGCTCTCTTCACTGGCTTCCAGTTGAAGCTCGCATCCGCTACAAGACCATGGTGCTTGCCTACGGAGCTGTGAGGGGAACGGCACCTCAGTACCTCCAGGCTCTGATCAGGCCCTATACCCAAACAAGCGCACTGCGTTCATCCACCTCTGGCCTGCTCTCCTCCCTACCACTGAGGATGTACAGTTCCCGCTCAGCCCAGTCAAAACTGTTCGCTGCTCTGGCCCCCCAATGGTGGAACAAACTCCCTCACGACGCCAGGACAGCGGAGTCAATCACCACCTTCCGGAGACACCTGAAACCCCACCTCTTTAAGGAATACCTAGGATAGGATAAAGTAATCCTTCTCACCCCCCCCCCTTAAAAGATTTAGATGCACTATTGTAAAGTGGCTGCTCCACTGGATGTCATAAGGTGAACGCACCAATTTGTAAGTCGCTCTGGATAAGAGCGTCTGCTAAATGACTTAAATGTAAATGTAAATGTAAAATACAACAATTCAAAATGTAGCTGGCTGTCTTCCACAAGTTGTCCTCTAACCAGTGATATACAGGGTTTATAAGGTGCTCGTTTAAAAATAAATCTACTATTGTGTTTCGGTTTTCAATATATCATACTGGTTATAGATTTGGACACTTCAAAACTGTGTTTTGACATTGGGTTTCCTCTTTCCACTGGGATTCTCTGCCTTTAACCCTATTACAGGGGCTGAATCACTGGCTTACTGGGGCTCTTTCATACCGTCCCTAGGAGAGGTGAGTGGGTTGAGTCACTTGAGTGGGTTGAGTCACTGATGTGATCTTCCTGTCTGGGTTGGCGCCCCCCCCCCCTTGGGTTGTGGCGTGGCGGAGATCTTTGTGGGCTATACTCGGACTTCTCTCAGGATGGTAAGTTGGTGGTTGAAGATATCCCTCGAGTGGTGTCGGGGCTGTGCTTTGGCAAAGTGGGTGGGGTTATATCCTTCCTGTTTGACCCTGTCCGGGGGTGTCCTCGGATGGGGCCACAGTGTCTCCTGACCCCTCCTGTCTCAGCTTCCAGTATTTATGCTGCAGTAGTTTATGTGTCGGGGGGCTAGGGACATTTTGTTATATCTAGAGTACTTCTCCTGTCCTATTCGGTGTCCTGTGTGAATTTAAGTGTGCTCTCTCTAATTATCTCTTTCTCTCTTTCTTTCTCTCTCTTGGAGGACCTGAGCCCTAGGACCATGCCTCAGGACTACCTGACATAATGACTCCTTGCTGTCCCCAGTCCACCTGGCCGTGCTGCTGCTCCAGTTTCAACTGTTCTGCCTTATTATTATTGGACCATGCTGGTAATTTATGAACATTTGAACATCTTGGCCATGTTCTGTTATAATCTCCACCCGGCACAGCCAGAAGAGGACTGGCCACCCCACATAGCCTGGTTCCTCTCTAGGTTTCTTCCTAGGTTTTGGCCTTTCTAGGGAGTTTTTCCTAGCCACCGTGCTTCTACACCTGCATTGCTTGCTGTTTGGGGCTTTAGGCTAGGTTTCTGTACAGCACTTTGAGATATCAGCTGATGTACGAAGGGCTATATAAATCAATTGGATTTGATTTGTTTTGTTTTGATTTGATTTTATCAAAAGTTATTGTCAATGGGAAGCAGCCACACCATAATTTTCAAATTATGTTTAAGGAATATAAATGGAACTTCAACATTAATTTCCAATAGTATTCTAGTTAATTCGGTAAAAACTGCTGAATTAGTAAAAATGTGATATGATTTATTTATTTTGATGAAATACCAGAAATCATTAAAAAAGGTTTGATTTGTCTATAATAAAGCACATATATTTAGCAATAACAAACAAGATAAACATTTCTCATCTGCTATAACAATACAGTGACTCCAAATTAGATAGAAATGGCTACAACTTAGCTAGCTAGCTAGTCAGCTGACAGGCAAAAAGTGGTAAACAATAGTTTGTTTCTTAGCTAGCATAAAAACGAGTGCATAAAATGTTGTACAATGACAAAAATACGACTAAAACATTGCCAGGTTTGTCAGGAAACAGTTCCTGCATTCACGTACAGTGAAGGATAATCATGTTAGAAACCAGAAATGCTCTGCACAGCCACAGGTTGCTTGAGAGTTAAGGACCTCGGGGTAACTCTGGACTCTGATCGCTCTTTTGACAAACATATCAAGACTGTTTCAAGGACAGCTTTTTTCCATCTATGTAACATTGCAAAAATCTGACATTTTCTGTCCAAAAATGATGCAGAAAAATGAATCCATGCTTTTGTCACTTCTAGGTTAGACTACTCCAATGCTCTACTTTCTGGCTACCCGGAAAAAGCAAATAAATAAATAAACTTCAGTTAGAGCTAAATACGACTGCTAGAATCCTGACTAGAACCCCAAAATTTGATCATATTACTCCAGTGCTAACCTCCCTACACTGGCTTCCTGTTAAGGCAAGGGCTGATTTCAAGGTTTTACTGCTAACCTACAAAGCATTACATGGGCTTGCTCCTACCTATCTTTCCGATTTGGTCCTGCCGTACATACCTACACGTATGCTACGGTCACAAGACGCAGGCCTCCTAATTGTCCCTAGAATTTCTAAGCAAACAGCCTGAGGCAGAGCTTTCTCCTATACAGCTCAATTTTTATGGAAATGTCTGCCTACCCATGTGAGAGACGCAGACTCGGTCTCAACCTTTAAGTCTTTATTGAAGACTCATCAAATCAAATCAAATGTATTTATATAGCCCTTATTACATCAGCATATCTCAAAGTGCTGTACAGAAACCCAGCCTAAATCCCATGCTGGTCATTTATGAACATTTGAACATCTTGGCCATGTTCTGTTATAATCTCCACCCGGCACAGCCAGAAGAGGACTGGCCACCCCTCATAGCCTGGTTCCTCTCTAGATTTCTTCCTATGTTTTGGCCTTTCTAGGGAGTTTTTCCTAGCCACCCTGCTTCTACACCTGCATTGCTTGCTGTTTGGGGTTTTAGGCTGGGTTTCTGTACAGCACTTTGAGATATCAGCTGATGTAGGAAGGGCTATATAAATACATTTGATATGAAAGTTAATTAACACTGCGAGCTTGCGCTAGCTGTGACATCATCAGTCACTCTTAAAGGGACAAGCTTTCCTGCAGGTGAATAAAGCAACAATTATAATAGAGCTGTTGTTTCTGATCAATGAAAATGTTGTAATTAATGTTGTTACATTGTACTGTAACTAATGACAAAAATATAATTTATTGGCTTCAATTAAGAAAAAAGTTCAAGTAGGATTCTGACTGGGGTGAGAAAATCCTACAAGATCAAAAACCAATAGGATCCAATCAGATTACTTTTGATTTCCAATAAGAAATAGTAACCTCTCTCAATAAGATTTAGTACAGACCACGCCTGACACAAAATGTGGAAATAGTAGCCTACAACGATTCAGTAAATGCAACAAGTATTAGATAGAGACAGATAAAGATAGAAGAAACAAAATAATAACTGTTCAGAGACAAAAAAATATTTTTAGGACAAATTCATTCTGTATTTCATGTATTTGCATTTACCCTAAAACATGTCATGGAACTTCTGGAACATCCCCCACTCTTTTCCCTGCGTCCACTGCGGATCCACACCACTCACCCTCTCTTGCGCCCTTCAAACTTCACTGGCTTTCAAATGAGTTACAACTCAGTCCACACACTCCTGGTGCCACACATATCACAAAGTGAATGCACAAGCTGCATATTTAATGTCTGCAGGGAACAGCACCTGCGGTTTCTGGGAAGGGGCCTTTGCAGGGTCCCCCAGACAATGTACGCATGTGTTGAGCATTCCCCAAATGTTGAGCATCCCCCTAAACACATACTTCCAACATTTTTTGCATGTGCGTCTAACATTGTAATAGCTCTTCAATTGTTCAAGATGGTCAACCCCATCCAGTTCTGGAACAGATGTAAGTTCCTACGACTTTTAAAAACAACTCCAAAACCCCTGCCACTGTCACTTTGTGCCCAGGCTGTGTGGTAAAAGGGTGATTGGTGGCACTTGGGGTAGACACACTTGGATGTGCTCTCCCTCTTCCCCTCCCTCTGCTTCCTCCTCTCCCTCTGCTTCGCACTCTCCCTCTACTTCGTCCTCTCCCTCCTCCTCTCCCTCTTCATGATCCACTCTCCCTCCTCTTCACTCTCCTCTTCCTCTCTCCCTCCACTCTCCTCTTGCTCCACTCCTCCCTCCTTCCTTGCTCCACACCTCTAGCCCTCCAATCATCTCTAACTCCTCTTCCTCCCTGCTTTTTGCAGCTGAGCCCTGACTCTCCACATCACTTCCCTCTCTCTCTCTCTCTCTCTCTCTCTCTCTCTCTCTCTCTCTCTCTCTCTCTCTCTCTCTCTCTCTCCAATCAACTATTGCTTCTTGCCTGACAAAATAACTACAGAGCTTGCCAATGTTAGCTGATTAGTTATGAAGCTGAGACAGTTTCCAAATGAATTGCATCAGCAGAAACAGGACAAAACAAGCAACTTGTTAGCTGGCTATGTAAACAAATATCCAACTACATCTAAGCTGTCAAATAATAGGAAAACAAGGCAATGTTTAGCCTATGACTATCTGCACCTAGCAAACATGACAAACCATAACCTAAACCCAACAGATGAATTACTCTAGCTTTCATTTCAGTGGCTAGTTAGCTGGTTGTCTGTATGGCTAGCTAGTGAAACTGACAGCTGAGGTTGATGCTTTGTGAGCTCAGCCCTAATTTACCTACGCACAACATTTCTTGCCTGACAGAATGATTGCTTGAATGATTGCTCTCTGTCTCATGGAAATAGTTGCAGCGTTCAGCTGTATATAGTCAGCTAACTAGTTGGTTGTTTTATTTTGTTTCTACATAGCTGCTTGTTAGCTTTAGCTAGCTATTGTCAGGATTTTGCCAGGGTTGTTCCTGTTTTTGGTCACTAGATGCCCCCATTGTGCCTTTTGACCTTTTGTTTTCCCTTGATCCCCATTATTATTTGCACCTGTGCCTCGTTTCCCCTGATTGTATTTAAACCCTTTGTTTTACTCAGTTCTTTGCTCTGTGTTTGTATGTTAGCACCCAGCCCTAGTACTCTGTGAGCTCTTGTTGATCCCGGTGGACTCTCTTGTGGAGTTCTGTTATTTTGTGAGCTCTTGTTGATCCCGATGGACTCTCTTGTGGAGTTCTGGTTTTTGTTCTTGTTTGTTTGTTTTTAAGTATCTTTTGAGGCTTTTTGTGCTGTGCCTTCCACCTTGTGGATTTGCCTTTTTGTCTTGGAGGATTGCCTTTGTTCTTGTGGAACTCCTTTTGAGATTGTGGAGTTACATGTTTTCCTGAAGAACTTCACTTTTTACTTCATTAAATACACCGTCTCAAGTACTGCTGTGTCTGCCTCATCTTCTGGGTTCTGCTGACTATTCGTGGCTCGGTTGGTTTGGTGACTGTTTCTCACTCCGGAGACCCGGGTTCGTGGCCGGGTCCTTACAGCTATAGCAAACAGCTTGGTAGAAACAAGACAAAAACCTTTGCACTGGTTGAATTAAACTACCTTGAAGTTGCAATATCTCTCTCTCACACTTACTCTCTTCTCAGGCAACACCCTGATGCACTGGCAGTGTTCGGAAGTGTTCGGATGAATGACATGCCCAAAGTAAACTGCCTGTTACTCAGGCCCAGAAGCTAGGATATGTTAAAATAATGTCTGTGAGTATAACAGAACTGATATGGCAGGCGAAAAACCAAGGAAAATCCATCCAGAATAGTTTTTTTTATGTCACAGGCCATTTCAATGCTGGTCTATGGGATATACAAATAAATAGCTCCCAGATTGCAGTTCCCATGGCTTCCACTAGATGTCAACAGTCTTTAGAAAGGGTTTCAAGCTTGTTTTTTGAAAAACGAGCGAGTAGTTGTAGTTTTTCCCAAGGTGTCTCTCATTAGAAAAGTAGTATTGTTGCACGCGTGAATGAGGTGCGCGCTCTTCGATATTTATCTTCCCTATTGAACATACTATTCTCCGTCTTAAATTGGATCTTTTGTTTAGATTTTGGAGTACCTGAGGATTAATTACAAACATCGTTTGACTTGTTTGGATGAACTTTACTGTAAAATTTTGGGGTTCGTTTGTGAGTGGATTACTGAATCAAGCGCACCAACTGAACTGACATTTTTGGGATATAAAACATGACTTCATCAAACAAAACAACCATTCATTGTGTAGCTGGGACCCTTGAGATTGCAAACAGAGGAACATCTTCAAAGATAAGTGATTTATTTTATCGCTATTTGGGATTTTGTGATGCCTGTGCTGGTATGAAAAAGTATTTTGATGTAGGGCGCTGTCCTCAGATAATCGCATGGTATGCTTTTGCAGTAAAGCCTTTTTTTAAGCTTTTAAATGATGTAAGACACATGTATGTTCATGAATGTTTAATATTACAATTTTGTCATTTTAATTTGGCTCGCTCCAGCTTCACCGGATGTTGTCGATTTTGATCCCGATAACGGGATCCGTGCGCTAAGAGGTTTAATGTTGATAGAAAATGTTGTGATTTTTTATAGAAGATTGATTTCAACATTATGCCTCTGATGCGTTTCTTCATCACCAACAGGAAAGACACGTTTAAGCATTGCAATTGTTTGTTTCCCTCTTGATTTAATTTCCCAGGTGCTTCAGTCTCAAAAGGTCATTTCAATCATGGCAACAATAGTTGCACATTTCAATGTGTTGAGTGATTATTGCATATTAACTTAATTGAGCATTCTTTCACTGTATTTAGATAGTTCCAATGCATCTACAGAGGGTTCCTAGAGTGTTAGTAAATATACTGAACATACTCATCCGTTGATGCATTTTTTGTAGACCATCAACTAAGCTCAACTTGTGTCTCACTTTATTTGGATAGTTTCAAGGCATATCTACTGATAGTTACTCGAATGATAACAAATACGCTGTTAAGATGTAACTGATATGCAGCTGAGATGCTGCTGATAGTCTCTTGATTGTTTGTTGAGCATCTACAGATGGACTATTGACTACCTTGTTGAAAATGAAGCAATATACTTTTGAGATGCTACCGAAATGCTAACGCCATTATGTTGAAATGCTGCTGATAGTCCTACAGATAGTTTGTTGGACATCTGTAGATGGACCACAGACACATTATTGTTGAAAGTCAACAGACATGCAGTTGACATGTTACTGATAGATAGAGCATCAACAAAAATATCCAAATAATGTGTTACTGGGTTTCCAATTCCTTTTAAGGTGTCTTTCAGAAGTTATAAATATTGGTAAATCAATCATAAATAATTAGTAAGTTCCCAGTTTCTTTAAAAGGTATCTTTTCAGCAATAATTCATGTATAATTCATGTTGTAAAGATACATTTGGTAATTTAATTTGGCCATTTAACTTCTTGCGTCGAGCCATCCCGGATCCGGATCCGGGATCGTGAATACAGCCTCAAGCACATTACCATAACTCAACGTTAGCTATTCATGAAAATCGCAAATGAAATGAAATCAATATGCTAGCTCTCAAGCTTAGCCTTTTGTTAACAACACTGTCATCTCAGATTTTCAAAAATATGCTTCTCAACCAAAGCAAAACTAGCATTTAGCATTTCGCGTTAGCATTTAGCATTCGCATTTAGCGTTAGCATCAGCAGGCAACATTTTCACAAAAACCAGAAAAACATTCAAATAAATCATTTACCTTTAAAGAACTTCGGATGTTTTCAATGAGGAGACTCTCAGTTAGATAGCAAATGTTCAGTTTTCCTGAAAGATTAATTGTGCAGGAGAAATCGGTCTGTTTGGTGCGTCACGTTTGGCTACCAAAAAAAAACGAAAATTCAGTTATCCAAATGCCAAACTTTTTTCCAAATTAACTCCATAATATCGACTGAAACATGGCAAACATTGTTTAGAACCAATCCTCAAGGTGTTTTTCACATATCTCTTCGATGATATATGGTTCGTGGAAGTGTCCTTTCCCCTCTGAATCGCATGGCAAAATGAATGCAGCTGAAGATTACGCAACAATTTAGACAAAGGACACCGGGCGGACCCCTGGCAAATGTAGTCTCTTATGGCCAATCTTCCAATGATTTGCCTACAAATATGTCACAATGCTGCAGACATCTTGGACGAACGGCAGAAAGCTTAGGTTCATTCATCACACATTCACAGCAATATAAGGAGACGATGGGAAACAGAGCCTCAAAAATTCTGCTCATTTCCTGTTTGAGGTTTCATCTTGGTTTCGCCTGTAGCATGAGTTCTGTGGCACTGACAGATAATATCTTTGCAGTTTTGAAAATGTCAGAGTGTTTTCTTTCCAAAGCTGCCAATTATATGCATAGTCGAGCATCTTTTCGTGACAAAATATTGCGCTTATAAAAACGGGCACGTTCTTTAAATCCAATAATGACATAGCGCCCCCATAGGTTGAAGAGGTTAAAAACGTTAAGTCATTGAAATTGTACGTTAAACGTCATAGCATAGTTGAAAGATATGTGTTGAATAGAAACACGAAGTGGGTGTCCCAGTAGAGATAGATGGGATGGCCTGAGGGAAGCTGAGGGTTGGTATGTGGAATTGGAGTGTAATGATCTTCGTCTGTTGTTCGTAGAAAGTCAGACCGAAATGCAGCGTGTAGGTTACTCATGACCTTTAATAAAGATAAAGCGGTACATGAAATAATTGAAAATACAAAAACAACAAACAAGTGAAACAAATTACAGCCTATCTGGTGACTAACACAAAGACAGGTACAATCGCCCACGAAATACAACGCGCACTCAAGCTACCTAAATATGGTTCCCAATCCGAGACAACTAGAATCAGCTGACTCCAATTAGGAATCGCCTCAGGCAGCCAAGCCTAACTAGACACACCCCTAATAATACACACTCCCAATTAATACAAACCCTAATACGAAATACAACATATAAACCCATGTCACACCCTGGCCTACACAAACATATAACAAAAACACAAGATACAATGACCAAGGCGTGACAGAACCCCCCCCCTAAGGTGCGGACTCCGGGACGCACCTCAAGAGCATAGGGAGGGTCCGGGTGGGCGTCTGTCCATGGTGGCGGTTCTGGCTCGGGACGTGGACCCCACTCCATAAATGTCCTAGTTCCTACCATTCGCGTCCTAGGATAATCCACCTTCTCCGCCGACCATGGCCTAATAGTCCTCACCCTGATCCCCACATAACTGAGGGGCAGCTCGGGACCGAGGGGCAGCTCGGGACCGAGGGGCAGCTCGGGACCGAGGGGCAGCTCGGGACCGAGGGGCAGCTCGGGACAGAGGGGCAGCTCGGGACAGAGGGGCAGCTCGGGACAGAGGGGCAACTCGGGACAGAGGGGCAACTCGGGACAGAGGGGCAGCTCGGGATAGAGGGGCAACTCGGGATAGAGGGGCAACTCGGGATAGAGGGGCAGCCCGGGACAGAGGGGCAGCCCGGGACAGAGGGGCAGCCCGGGACCGAAGCAGCCCGGTACTGAGGGGAAGCCCGGTACTGAGGGGAAGCCCGGTACTGAGGGGAAGCCCGGTACTGAGAGGAAGCCCGGTACTGAGAGGAAGCTCGGTACTGAGAGGGAGCCCAGTACAGAGAGGGAGCCTAGTACTGAGAGGAAGCTCAGTACTGAGAGGAAGCTCAGGCAGGTAGTAGGCTCCGGTAAATCCTGGCTGGCTGGTGGACCTGAATGATTAAGGTTGTCTGGCCGATCTAGAAGATCTTGGTAGACTGGCACTTCTGGCGGATCCTGGCAGACTGGCACTTCTGGCGGATCCTGGCAGACTGGTGACGCTGGGCCGACTGGCGGCGCTGGGCAGACAGGAGACTCCGGCAGCGCAGGAGAGGAGAAAGGCTCTGGCTGCGCTGAACAGGCGAGGCGCACTGGACGCGCTGGGCCGACTGGGAGCACTGGTGGTGCTGGACAGACAGGAGACTCTGGCAGCGCAGGAGAAGAGAACAGCTCTGGTTGTGCTAAACAAGCGGGAGACTCCGGCAGCGCAGGAGGGGAGAAAAGCACTGGCTGTGCTGAACAGGCGATGCGCACTGGACGCGCTGCCGACTGAGGTGGCGCTGGACAGACAGGAGACTAGCAGGAGAGGAGTTAGGCTCTGGCTGCGCTGAACAGGCTGGAGACTCCGATAGCACAGGAGGGGAGAAAAGCACTGGCTGTGCTGAACAGGCGATGCGCACTGGAGGCCTGGTGCGTGGTGCTGGAACTGGTGGTACTGGCGCGAGGACACGCACAGGAAGCCTGGTGCGGGGAGCTGCTACCGGAGGACTGGTGTGTATAGGTGGCTCTGGATAGACCGGACCGTGCAGGCGCACTGGAGCTCTTGAGCACCGAGCCTGCCCAAGCTTACCTGGCTCGATGCCCACTCTAGCCCGGCCAATAGGAAGAGCTGGTATGTGCCTCACCGGGCTATGCTCCCGCACTGAAAACACTGTGTGCTCCATAGCATAACACGGTGCCTGCCCGGTCTCTCTAGCCCAACGGTGAGCACAGGGAGGACTGGTGTGTGGAGGTGGCACAGGATGGGCTAGACCGTGAAGACGTACTGGAGATCTTGAGAGCAGTGTAGGCACAGGACGTGCAAGGCTAGGGATGTGCACAGGAGGCCTGGTGCGTGAGGCTGGCACCAACTTCACCAGCTGACTAACACGCACCTCAGGTTGAGTATAGAGCGCTAACTCAGGTGCTATTAAATCCCCGACACGATCCGTCGGACGAATATTATATCTATAGCACCAAGCTAGCAACTCCCTCATTTACTCTCCACTCCACTTTCCCCATTAACTCCTTCACAGTCTCTGCTTCGCTCACCTCTAACACTGGCTCTGGTTCAGGTCTCCTCCTTGGCTCCTCACGATGAACAAGGAGAGTTGGCTCAGGTTTATCTCCTGACTCAGCCATACTCTCCCTAAGCCCCCCCCCAATACATTTTTTGGGGTGACTTTCCGGTTTCCAACGAGTTGCAGTGCTGCCTCCTCATACTTGCGCTTTCCGTTACCTTCGGTTCTCGCTCTGTATAACAGTGCTTTCCTTTTCGATTCCATAACGTGCTCGGTCTGTGAATGGTGGGTGATTCTGTAATGATCTTCATCTGTTGTTCGTACAAAGTCAGACCGAAATGCAGCGTGTAGGTTACTCATGACCTTTAATAAAGATAAAGCGGTACATGAAATAATTGAAAATACAAAAACAACAAACAAGTGAAACAAATTACAGCCTATCTGGTGACTAACACAAAGACAGGTACAATCGCCCACGAAATACAACGCGCACTCAAGCTACCTAAATACGGTTCCCAATCCGAGACAACGAGAATCAACTGACTCCAATTAGGAATCACCTCAGGCAGCCAAGCCTAACTAGACACACCCCTAATAATACACACTCCCAATTAATACAAACCCTAATACGAAATACAACATATAAACCCATGTCACACCCTGGCCTACCCAAACATATAACAAAAACACAAGATACAATGACCAAGGCGTGACATGGAGACAAGTGGGAGTGGAGTTGTTGTGTGAGAGAGAGAATAATGGTCAAAAGATATAGGGAGAATAAAAGTCCAAATAAAACATAACAAAAAGTACATTTGAATGACACTAAGTGTCAGTGTTTTTACAACTAATGCCGGTTTGCCTGAGACTGATGCCGTGTAGGTGTTTGTACACATGCATATACACACACTCTCATTCAAACAAACGCATACAAGAACACACATACATGTAATAGTGCCAGAAATGCATACAAACATATACAGTTGGCATTTCTGTTATGATTTCAGTTGTCCTTGTTGTCCTTTGTTTTATATATATATATATACACTGTATTGTTTGCTGTCGTTTGCTGTTTTCTTCTGTCTTTTTTTTTGGGGGGGTTGTTGGTGCATTGGGGGTACTAGAGAGTGGGGAATGGAATTAATTGTATTTTATTTATTTTTTTCCGGGGGGGGTTGAGGGGCAACTATTGGGGAACTGTGGGGGGATTTGGAGGGTTCGGGTTTCACAAGATTGGGATCATGAAAAAGGAAACTATATTTTATATCACTATCATGCACACGCACCCTCACACATAAGGATGGCTCAGTTTCGGAAATACGGAAACATGTTTGATAGTGTCTTGATGCTGTATTGTTTGTCCTTCATGTTCTAATACTTTAATGTTACCCCTTACTTGTGTTTTTAGTAATAAATAATACAAATATTTTTTTTAAAACTCATTAATACATGTTCATCGGTTTTGCACTTTTAGCAGTTATACATGCTAGTAACTAATCTATAAATGTTTATAGGTCTGCCACTTTAAAATAAGGTATTCTTTCAGCAGTTATAAATGTTTATGACTCATTTATAATTGTTCATAGTTCTACCACTTTAAAATAAGCTATTCTTTTAGCAATTATACTGTAGATGTTGGTAAAAGGGCGGCAGGTAGCCTACTGGATTGACCGTTGGGCCAGTAACCGAAAGGTTGCCAGATCGAATCCCAGAGCTGAAGGTGAAAATCTGTCGTTCTGCCCCTGAACAAGGCACGTAACCCACTGTTCCTAGGCGTTCATTGTAAATTAGAATTTGTTCTTAACTGGCTTGCCTAGTTAAATAAAGGTTAAATAAAAAAATAATAACAATTTCGAGATTATTTGAGAGTTCACTCAGAACTTAGATATACTTATAGGCCGTAGTTGGGTACTCATCACACACGACATGAGAGAAGATTCAGTATTTCTGTTAAACAGGTTCAGACAATGAGTGGTGGGTACGAAGATCGAAATATTGAACATTTGTAGAGTACACCTCCTCCACTATTTCCCCTAACTAAGGTGTTAGACTTCATCATTACACACCAGAGAGTTCACCATACATGGACAATCACAGAGAAGTGGTACGGGTGTTGATATAGTCTGGTAAGGGGTAATGTGTTAGGAATGATTGAATCATGTCTGGGATGTGGGTTCGGCCTGGACATCATGGTTTCCAACGTGGGTCAAGACACATCATGAAAACCAACCTTTACTGTTACTGGGAAAGAGCAGCAAAGCATCACACACAAAAGTGAGAAACAAACTATTGTTCAACTGTGCAACCATTGAAAATAAGGTTGCATAATGATACATAGGGGTTCATCTTATAAGCGTTTGTCAGTGCATTTATAAACAGTTAATAACTGGAGGTAAATATTGGCTCACTATCTGGCAAGCACTGACCCGTTATTGCACTTGTAAAGTGTTGCCCTTATAAGTGTCATAGCGAAATGGCGCACAACTCAAAGGAACTAGGCTGAGGGAGGATTTTTTCCCCCATCTCAATCCCTACTGCCTCAGATACCATGTCTGTGAATGATTCATAACACATCCATCACACGACACCACTGGTATTGGCATGATATTGTTGGTTCGGTGGGTGCTTCTTTTGTGTTGCATAATTGAATTTAAGAGCAAGTGGATGCATTCATGACCAAACATGTTTTTGAATCCTACATCAAATAAACAACGTCATATTGTAAATCCAAAAATGATAACTGTACGTTTGTGCATGTGTGCACATGCTCGCTTGCGTGCCTGTTTTTAAAATATTTTTAAGTAGGACAATAAAGCAGAAAAACGTCATGCAATCCCTCTGCAGTAACTAGTCAGTAGAGCATTAATTCCAATCGGGGGCTGGGAGGGCCAAGCGAGAGCATGGCCACCACTTAACACTGTGGCTGTGAGTGCGTCGCGGCGTGTCGAGACGAGTCCCCGCTCCTTCCCCCTCATTACCGCCCTGGTGGTGGGCAGGGTCCGCCGCGATGCCAACGGTCACACATCAGCGCCTTATCTCATCTTATCCGACGCAGAGAGATGATGGCCGTCACCTCAACCTCCACCCCGGCCCCCCCGTTGCCTGTAACACAACTAAGGCCCTGGCCAGCCTCAGCTTCCATCACAGCCAGCCAGGCAGGGCCAGACAAATAGATTGTCCACTGTATTTATACCCTACTGTACATCACTCTTCCTCTCACAGCTCTCAGCACAGGTAGCTGTTTTATATGAAATGAACAATCTTTATAGAAGTCCTGAGCCATAACAAGCCTGATTTTCAGCGCTGGCCTGGGTATATAAGTCTCACCAAATTGTCAGGCTCCTTGCTCGACAAATCAAGCCTAACTTATGATGTTTTCGGAGTAATTTTTATCCCCGTTTGACTGGCCAACTACCCGGTGGTAATAGGATGTTGAGAAAGGCCGGTGGGGATGTTTGCGCGGCGTGTGATTGATCGATGCAGCCTGCACTTTTCATTTATATCTTCCCATTCCGAATCAGTTAAGTTTAGGAAAAATGAATCCAAAAAAAACGAGAGAAGAGAAATGGCGGTAGATTACAGGGAGGCAAGCTCGTAGATCTAAGTTTGGCCCGTGTTGGGGGGTGCGGATTGTCTGTGAACATTAAGTTATCTAAATGAAAATCAATACTATATGTGCCAGCGTTTTACTACAAAGAACTGCCCTGAGAGCAGGCAGGGTGGAGGGGCTTGCTGGGGCTGAGCATGGCTCTTTCACTCTCTCTCTCTTTGACCTGTCCCTGTTGCCTAGCCTCTAGGGGACTTCTAATTGGCTCCGGGGCCTGATCATACCGGAGTTAAATGTAGAAGCAGAAAAGGCATCCGAATTTTCAACATGATCTCAGTACCCAGGAGCTGGGGCTTCACCTTGGTATGGAAGTGACTGTTTGTCTGTCTTAATATGTGAGTGTGACAGTGTTGGTGTCTAACTATATCATATGTCAGCTTGTGTGTGTATGGGGGGTCCCTGGAGAAGGGGGTGTATCTAAGCAGGAATGGCCCTCGCCAGGCCGCTAGAGAAATCTCTCTCTGGTCACGCTCCAGCTGCTTCTCACCTGTCAGCCACACTAGAATCATTTCATCCCACTTGCAATTAGACAAAGGTTTCTGCAAAGCCACAGAGCAGCATGGGGCGACAGTGGGTTGGATGGAGTCTTCCACACCGCTCACCACCAAGCAGGATGCAAAAACACACGGGTCCACAGTGCAAGCATACTATAAAACTGAATCAAACACATCTGCCGTGTTGGGAAAATATTCTAAGATTGTCAGGATTTCTTTTCACCCTCTCTGCAGTACAAAAGTTATCTTCCTGATGCTAGAATGCTATTTTACTATGTAGCCTTTACAGATTCTCCTTGGGCAGAGGTGGATTGGGCCATCTGTCCTGTAATCATTTTGATCTAGGGGCCACAATGATTTTTTTTTTTAAATGTCAACGTTAAGGGACACATACCAACCACAGGACTAATATCAAGGTAATCTAGATTTGCTGGTCCTGTGCATTTGATGATATGCCAGAAGCCACTCGTAGGGAAGTGGCTAATACACACAGGCACTTGTCTCTATATTATGAGGGGAACATTAACCCTCTGCTGTCCACCACTGATGATAGCAATCTGCAATGCTTCTTTCATACTTAGCAGTATGTTAACCCATATGAAAAGTACCCGCTCAGAGCATCTCCAGCTTCAACATTGTGCATTGGGTTAAGATGGATTAAGGGGATAGCGATACTTAAAAGAAGTAGAGAAAAATGTTAATTATAATGAATGTGCTAGCCTATATTTCATGTTAATCCAACAAGGCATCGTTAGATCAAACATCTGGACTTATTTTACATTTAGGCAAGTCAGTTGAGAACAAATGATTATTTACAATGACAGCCAGTGGGTTAACTGCCTTGTTCAGGGGCAGAATGACAGATTCTTACCTTGTCAGCTCAGGAATTCGATCTAGCAACCTTTCGGTTAACTAGTCCAACGCTCTAACCACTAGGCTACCTGTCGCCCCTACATTGAGCTCTACACTGAGAACATGAAGGAATCCAAAAGAGAGGGATTGAGAGAGGAGGAGAGGTAGACAGGGAGTCTGAAAACAGAAGACACGACACTGTATTAGGGAGTCATGCTATAATGTACCCCCCATTCTCTAGGTTCTCAGTGCTGTTTTTAAAAAAGGGGACATTTCTCCATTGTGGAAGCAGTCAGGCAGTGGACAGGAGCTGGGGCCATGCTTATAAATCAGGCCTGTGTCTCTGGTGGTCAGCAGCAGGGAAATACTGCAGAGAGAGGAAATACTGCAGAGAGAGAGAGAGAGAGAGAGAGAGAGAGAGAGAGAGAGAGAGAGAGAGAGAGAGAGAGAGAGAGAGAGAGAGAGAGAGAGAGAGAGAGAGAGAGAGAGAGAGAGAGAGAGAGAGAGAGAGAGAGATATTGCATACATGTAAACTCAAGTGGGGGATTAGAGAGGAATGATGTTCTCTAGTGTTAAACACCCCCACTGCCAAGCAATCCCCACCCCACACACCTCCAACACCACAGCTTGTCCCACTTCAACGACCCCCCCACCACTCTACCTCACATAAATTAGAAGTGCTCCTGACTACATTGCCCAGACGCCAGGAAAATTCTAGTGCCCGATGAGGCAAATGCGCAAACTGGCCATACAGAGAGACCATTTAGGGAAGGGCCTAAGGACACTGCTGGGGGGAGGAGAGAGACAAATCACCCCCATCTGATGCTACCAACACAGCTAACTACCAAGGGAAAACACCTTTTTAGTTCTGCATATACATATACAGTATGGCAGTAAAGCAAAGAAAGTATTACATTATTCCCAAAAGTGTCTAATAAGCATGGTGAATTACAAAGAACATTTGGCTAATAGTGCCTCATATAAACCTGTATTTTATATTATATGTGTTGAAAGTAAATATTCCATCGCTTTTTGACAGACTGCACTCGAAATCTTGGCAGATAAATGAAGCTGAGGCCGATATTCATCATTATTTCAAAAGGTGGCATACCGGTATTTGGTTTTAAAAAAACATGTATGTATTTATTCTACAAATAATACTTTTATGCTTGAATGCTTTGGTTGATCTATTTGGCTTTAATTATTTTAATTAAATGGATAATTCACGTTCATTAGTTTCATCTGTTCATTAAAAGACAGACACAGATCTATAAAGAGGGCGAGGTTTGTATAAAACATCAGGCAGCTGTGGACGAATCTGGCCTTGCATGCTAAATGAATAGGTGGTCTGAGGAAAGGAAGCATGCAGGTGCCTTATCAAGAGGAGGATAGAGGTTAGATAGCTAACACAGAACAGGGTAGCAGGAAGGCCCAGGTTTCTTTTAAAGCCAGGGCTATTCTTTGGTACAACGAGCATCAATACATGGAAGCTGTCTCCCTTCCATGAGCTGGGATACTCACAACATTCAATGATACATCGTGTAACGTAATTCAATAGGAGACATAACATGATGTTCAAGTAAGGGGGTCAACAACACCAAATTATATTTTAATCTCTTCAAATTAATTTCAGCTGGTGAAGACACTCAAAATCATACAAATTGTTGATTTGCTCATTTGCATATCAAAGCATGTGCATGACGATACCATATACCAAATTTGAATTTACTATTGACGTTGCCCCACTGTAGATGGTGATTCCATCCGTATTGTATCCTACTGCAGTCTCCAACACACCACAGTATGTCACATAACACAAACAAAAACATCCATCCCTCACACACATGCACACAGGCACATGAACGCACACATGCACGCCAGCCTGCAGAACAAGCCTGTGTAGCTAGAAACGATAGACCAGGCAGTCCCACGGTTGATCCCTCTCCTCAAGTCCCCATACTGTTTCCCTGAGCTTAGGGGACTCAGTGTTTTCTCCCTCATCTTAAGTGAGTTTATTCAAGTGTAGTCAATGTTTTTCTTCCTGAAAGACTAGCAGGGGAGAGGAACAGGAGTAAATGCAGCCACACATTCACAGCGAGCAGGGCAGGCAGCCCAGAGGACACGTTTAGTAATCCCACCAATGATGTCCGTGGCCCAGTGATGGCTACCAGCCCTACAAATACCCACAGACCCTCAATCCATTTTTATTGTATTCGGGCTGCAGTGTTGTATTTCCTGCCTACTCTTAGCACCACACACACACTGCACTCGGAAACAAAAATCCATAATATCGATTGGCCAGTGTCACCACAATTATTCTTTTGAAACAGCCATTGAAAACAAATTACATCTGCACTGCGTTTTCATCCGATTGCTCCGGGTGAGCAATGCTCACTCCCCCCTTGCCGACCAACCCCTCCCTCCAGCTTTACCACCTTTAGCACTGTGTGGCTAACGACTGCGCTGGCCGGGTTGTATGTGGGGGGTGTCGGGTCTGCAGAGAGGGGGGGATCTGGGGAAATGCTCTGAGAGAGGTACTTAAGGGTAACAAAAGCTTAAATGAGTGACAAATTAGTAAACAACTAGAAAATAGGAACGGTGTGTTTGTCAAATAAATTAAAATCATATGTGATTTGACATATGCTTTGTAAACAACCAGCATAGACTAGGAGTGAAAGTTTACTGATGGGCCCTTCACAACAACGCAGAGAGAAGAATAAGAAATAATAACACAAGGAATAATGAAGTGATAATGCCAGAGAAGCCGGTGTTTGGAGGATATATTGGCACGGGTGTTGCCAATATATCCTCCAAACATCGGCTTTATACTATTTTCATTAAAAACGTTATTTTGATGAATTTATTCATACTATTTCATCCTTCCACGGATATAGTCCCGACACAAATCTAGGGTTGCTACCCGAGCTGGCTGGTCGTTCGTATTATCGGTTCGGTTACCAAAGACACGACCCAGTCGTTCAGTCTTTTTCTTCTGTATATATGGACATGACACAGTCGTTTGTTCTAAATGCTCCATTGCCATACTGGCTGGCAACGTTCTTATCCCTTGCTTGCTAGCTAGCCAACTTACGGCTAACTTACAGTCATGTCAAACAGTGCAGCCAGAAAACAACAATGAAGTAGCTGCATTTGCATTTGTTTAAAAACCTCTCTGGGGTAGGAGGGACGCTTGCGTCCCACATGGCCAATAGCCAGGGAAAATGCAGAGCGCCAAATTCAAATACATTTCTATAAAAATCTAACTTTATTTTATATTAAATTACACATGCAAGATAGCAAGTTAAAGCTACACTTGTTGTAAATCCAGCCAACATGTCAGATTTCAAAAAGGCTTTTCGGCGAAAGCATAATATGCTGTTATCTGATGACAGCACAACAGTAAACAATGAGAGAGTAGCATATTTCAACTCTGCAGGTGCGACACAAAACGCAGAAATAAAATATAACTCATGCCTTACCTTTGACGAGTTTCTTTTGTTGGCACTCCTATATGTCCCATAAACATCAGAAATGGTCCCTTTGTTTGATTAATTCCGTCGATATATCCAAAATGTCCATTTATTTGGCGCGTTTGATCCAGAAAAACACCGCTTCCAACTTACACAATGTCGCTACAAAATATCTCAAAAGTTACCTGTAAACTTTGCCAAAACATTTCAAACTACTTTTGTAATACAACTTTAGGTATTTCTAAACGTATATAATCGATCAAATTGAAGATGGGATGATCTGTGTTCTGGATCAAGGGCACTGCGTTCATCCACCTCTGGCCTGCTCGCCTCCCTACCACTGAGGAAGTACAGCTCCCGCTCAGCCCAGTCAAAACTGTTCGCTGCTCTGGCCCCCCAATGGTGGAACAAACTCCCTCACGACGCCAGGACAGCGGAGTCAATCACCACCTTCCGGAGACACCTGAAACCCCACCTCTTTAAGGAATACCTAGGATAGGATAAGTAATCCCTCACACCCTCCCCCCCCCTTTAATATTTAGAAGCACTATTGTAAAGTGACTGTTCCACTGGATGTCATAAGGTGAATGCACCAATTTGTAAGTCGCTCTGGATAAGAGCGTCTGCTAAATGACTTAAATGTAATGTAAATGTAATACAGGAGCAAAACAAACTTACGCTACTTTTCTGGTTACGTGCCTCTATCAAAAGGTACACATGAAGTAACGTTCGTTCTGAACTATGGTACTTCGTCATTACACAAAGGAAAAACCTCAAACAATTTATACAAACTGGTGACATACAGTGGAAGCGGTAGGAACTGCAGGAAAGTCCATTAGAATTCTGGATTCCCCATGAAAAACTATTGAAAGACAATGACTTCAAAACAAACCAAGTCTGAATGGTTTGTCCTCAGGGTTTCGCCTGCTAAATCAGTTCTATTATATTTACAGACATGATTTAGAAACTTCAGAGTGTTTTCTATCAAATACTACTAATAATATGCATATATCAGGATCTGGGACAGAGTAGGAGGCAGTTCAGTTTGGGTATGCTATTTATCCAAACGTGAAAATGCTGCCCCCTACCCCAAACAGGTTAAGCTGTTTTCTAGTGACATTTATTTGGATACATCCATAACAATGAGATAATGATGCGCAAATACACCTGGCATAGAACGGGGGCCCTCTCGTCAGGACACAGATAGCCAACAACACAGCAAACACAAACTGAAGCAGGAAAGACTTCAAACTACCTGCACATCCTTTCGTTTGACCCTTTTATCTATTGATAGTTCTTTGTATATATCCATAAAAATGATGCTGATTCATGATTTCAACTGGCTGAGAAAAGCTCCCTGCCTGTCTGTCTCATCCTGACACCTGACACATTCATTACTATGGGACAGCTGGAGATCAAATTTGAATATTGAAATCATGTTAAATGTCAGAGAGACAGACAGCAAGGTTTATATAAATATCCAGTGTTGAAAACTAAATGTTAGTTTAAAACAAATGTGAGATAATGTCAAGATGATATTCATAATGTAGATCAAGTTTATAAATTGCCTGGCTGGGCTGATGAGACTGTGGATTGCACAGTCAGATGTAACAGCGTAAACAGGCATTGTAACGTCATAGATTTAGCCAGTGATAACTTGTGGAATAGACACCAGCTAGAATTAGATTTTAACCAATCAACATTCAGGATTAGACCCACCTGTTGTAAAAATACACAATGAGTAATGATAACAAGCATTTCGCTACACTCGCATTAACATGTGTATGTGACAAATAAATGTGATTTGATTTGATTTTAACATGTCTATATACACGTAGTGCCAGTACTGAGTTAATGTGCAGGGATATGAGGTAATTGGAAATATATGTACATATAGGTAGGGTTAAAGTGACCAAGCAACAGGATATATAATAAATAGTAAAAGCAGCATACAGTGCATTCGGAAACTATTCAGACCCCTTGACTTTCTACCTGCAAAAGTGTCAATACAGGAATAAGATTGAATCTTACTACAATTACCTGGACACTCGTCAGATGTGGCAGGGCATGCAAACTATTACAGACGACAAAGGGAAACACAGCAGTTAGCTGCCCAGTGACACAAGCCTTGCCTCAGTGGCAAGCAACACTGAGGCATGCATGAGAGCATCAGCTGTTCTGGATGACTGTGTGAGTGATCACGCTCTCCCTGCCGATGTGAGTAAGACCTTTAAACAGGTCAACATTTACAAGGCTGACGGATGTCTACACTGACATTTTCAACCTGTCCCTGACCGAATCTGTAATTTCAACATGTTTCAAGCAGACCACCACAGTCCTTGTGCCCAAGAACACTAAGATAACCTGCAGAAAAGACTACCGACCCATAGCACACATCTGTTGCCATGAAGTGCTTTGAACGGCTGGTCATGGCTCACATCAACACCATTATCCCAGAAACCCTAAACCCACTGCAATTCGCATACCGCCCCAACAGATCTAAAGATGATGCAATCTCTATTGCACTCCACACAGCCCTTTCCCACCTGGCCAAAGGAACACCTATGTGAGAATGTTATTCATTGACTACAGCTCAGTGTCCAACACCATAGTGCCATCAAAGCTCATGACTAAGCTAAGGACCCTGGGACTTAACACCTCCCTCTGCAACTGGATCTTGGACTTCCTGACGGACCACCCCCAGGTGGTAAGGGTAGATAACAACACATCTGCCACACTGATCCTCAACACAGGGGCCCCTCAGGCGCACATGCTCAGTCCCTTCCTGTACTCCCTGTTCACCCATGACTGCAACGCCAACACCATCATTAATTTTGCCAACGACACAACAGTGGTAGGCCTGATCACAGACAACGATGAGACAGCCTATAGGCAGGAGGTAAGAGACCTTGCAGTGTGGTACCAGAATAACAACCTCTCCCTCAACATGATCAAGACAAAGGAGATGATTGCAGACTACAGAAAAAAGGAGGACCGAGCATGCCCCCATTCTCATTGACGTGGCTGTAGGGGAGTAGGTTGAGAGCTTCAAGTTCCTTGGTGTCCACATCACCAACAAACTATCATGGTCCAAACACACCAGCAGTCGTGAAGAGGGCACTAAAATGCCTATTCCCCTTCAGGAGACTGAAAACATTTGGCATGGGTCCTCAGATCCTCAAAAAGTTCTACATCTGCACCATCGAGAGCACCCTGACTAGTTGCATCATCGCCTGGTATGGTAACTGCTCTGCCTCCAACCGCAGGGCACTACAGAGAATAGTGTGTATGGCCCAGTACATCACTGGGGCCAAGCTTCTTGCCATCCAGGACCTCTATACCAGGCAGGTTCAGAGGAAGGCCATAAAAATGTACAGACTCCAGCCAACCTAGTCATAGGCTGTTCTCTGTATACCACATGACAAGCGGCACTAGAGCGCCAAGTCTAGGTCCAAATAGCTTCTTAACAACTTCTACCCACAAGCCATTAGACTTCTGAACATCTAGTCAAATGGCTACCCAGACAATTTACATTGTCCCCACCCCCTATTTTTAAGCTGCTGCTATTCTTTATTATACATGCATGCTCTAGTTACATGTACATATTACCTCAATTACCTGGACTAACCTGTGCCCCTGCACATTAACTCGATACCAATACCCCCTGTCTATAGCCTTGCGACTGTTATTTTATTGTTGCTCCTTAATTATTTGTAATCTTTCCATTTTTTTCTTCTTATATTTTGCTTACATTTTCATTTATACATTTTTTACTTCAGTTTATTTGTAAAACAAATGTTTGCTCATTTTAATATTTTGTGTATTATTAATTTATTTTGCAATATTTTAAAATTATATATATATTCTTAAAACTGCATTGTTGTTTAAGGGCTTGTAAGTAAGCATTTCCCTGTAAGGTACCTGTTGTATTTGGTGCTTGTGACAAATACAATTTGATTTGATTTGATTTTGGAGCTCTGTCAGAGTGACCATCAGGTTCCTTGGTCACCTCTTTTCTCCCCCATTTACTCACTTTAGACGGGCAGACAGCTCTAGGAAGAGTCTTGGTGGTTCAATGCTGTACAATATTTTTTGGTACCCATCCCCAGATCTGAGCCTCGACACAATCCTGTCTCGGAGCTCTACGGACAATTCCTTCGACATCATGGCTTGGTTTTTTCTCCGTCAACTGTGGGACCTTATATAGACAGGTGTGTGTGTGCCTTTACAAATCATGTCCAATCAATTCAATTTACTACAGGTGGACTCCAATCAAGTTGTAGAAACATCTCAAAGATGATCTTTGGAAACTCTCATAGAAAAGGGTCTGAATACTTATGTAAACAACGTATTTCAGTTTTAAATGTTTTATACATTTGCAAACATTTCTAGTAACCTGTTTTCACTTTATCATTATGGATTGTGTGTAGATTGATGAGGATTTCAATTGTTTTGATATGTTTTAGAATAAGGCTGTAACATAACAAAATGTGTAAAAAATCAAGGGGTCTGAATACTTTCCGAATGCGCTGTAATGTGGTGAAAAAAAGCTGTTCAGGGTCGTGTTGGTTCCAGACTTGGTGCATCGGTACCGCTTGTCGGGGATGGCTAGAGTCTTTGACAAATGTTAGGGCCTTTCTCTGACACCGCCTGGTATAGAGGTCCTGGATGGCAGGGAGCTTGGCCACAGTGATGTACTGCACCGTACGCTCTACCCTCTGTAGTGCCTTGTGGTCGGATGCCAAGCAGTTGCCAAACCAAGCGGTGATGCAGCCAGTCAAGTTGTTCTCAATGGTGCACCTGTAGAACTTTTTGAGGATCTGATGGCCCATGCCAAATCTTTTCAGCCACCTGAGGGGGAAGAGGCTTTGACTTGCCTTCTTCACGACTGTGTTAGTGTGTGTGGACCATGTTAATTCCTTAGTGATGTGGAGACCAAGGTGCTTGAATCTCTCGACACGCTCCACTATAGCCCCAACAATGTGGATGGGGGTGTGCTCAGCCCTCCATTTCCTGTGTTCTACGATCAGCTCCTTTGTCTTGCTGACATTGAGGGAGAGGTTGTTGTCCTGGTGTGTGTGTGTGTGTGTGTGTGTGTGTGTGTGTGTGTGTGTGTGTGTGTGTGTGTGTGTGTGTGTGTGTGTGTGTGTGTGTGTGTGTGTGTGTGTGTGTGTGTGTGTGTGTGTGTGTGTGTGTGTGTGTGTGTGTGTGTGTGTGTGTGTGTGTGTGTGTGTGTGCAGGATACTAAAGCTGCAATTACCTGGTTGGTTTCCTCTTTCACTTATTAGAGAATATATCAGTGACAAGAGCATCAAAGACACAGAGAAAGCTAATAGAATTAGCTATCTGGTACCATTTCTCATGGTTTAGAACTGAGTCATGGCTGACTACTCACTGGTAAGTTTTATTGAACAGTGTTCTGTGTGTTCAATTATAAAAAATGTTGCCAGTAAATTATTAATAACATTTGATGGGTTTGAACAAAGCACTTCTGATTAAAGTTGTGCATAATTCCTACGGATATCAAATAAAACACTTTGCATTATACACTCTTAGAAAAAAGGGTTCAGAAAGGGTTCTCCAGGTAGAACCGCTTTTGGTTGCAGGTAGAACCATTTGGAAAGGGAGTGGAAATTCTAGTCCTCGAGGGCCTGATTTGTGTCATAGTTTTGCCCCAGCTCCAGCCAACACACCTGACTCCAATAATCACCTAATCACGATCTTCAGTTTAGAATGCAATTTGATCAATCAGCTGTGTTTGCTAGGGATGGAGAATACGTGTGACACCAATCAGGTCCTCAAGGACTGGAGTTGCCCACCCCTGCCCTAAAGGGTTCTACCTGGAACCAAAAGGGTTCTTCTGTGGGGACAGCCAAAGAACCCTTTAACGTTCTAGATAGCACCTTTTTTCTCCAAAAGTGTACATCCTGTTCCATTCTGTTCCATGTATTTCAATGCAGCAGATAATAAATGCTTTTGCACGTTCAATGGAAAGGAAAATTAGAAATAGATGTGATCATATATGTGACGGTACGATGGTCTTGGATAAAAGCACCAGTGTTTTAAATACCACATGAATATTGTTTCACATGTTCTTGAGACAGAAAACTTGTCCCATCAACATGTAAAATGGAAACTGCAAAAAATATACCACCGGTCAAAAGTTTGGACAGACCTACTCATTCTTTATTTTTACTATTTTCTACATTGTAGAATAATAGTGAAGACATAAACTATTAAATAACACATATAGAATCATGTAGTAAGCAAAAAAGTGTTAAAGAAAAATATATGTTATATTTGAGATTATTCACATAGCCACACTTTGCCTTGATGGCAGCTTTGCACACTTTTGGCATTCTCTCAACCATCTTCGTGAGGTAGTCACCTGAAAGCATTTCAAATAACAGGAGTGCCTTCTTAAAAGTTATTTTGTGGAATTTCTTTCCTTCTTAATTAATGTGTTTGAGACAATCAGTTGTGTTGTTATAAGGTAGCGGGGTATACAGAAGATAGCCATATTTGGTAAATGACCAAGTCCAAATTATGGCAAGAACAGCTCAAATAAGCAAAGAGAAATGTCAGTCCATCATTACTTTAAGACATGAAGGTCAGTCAATACATAACATTTCAAGAACTTTGAAAGTTTCTACAAGTGCAGTCGCAAAAACGAGCGCTATCATCTTTGCTGGTCTGCTTAAAACATGTTGGTATTACAAACACAGACAGGGAGAGTTTGAAAATGTCAGTGAAGACACTTGCCAGTTGGTCAGCGCATGCTTGCAGTATACGTCCTGGTATTCCATCTGGCCCTGTGGCCTTGGGAATGTTGACCTGTTTAAAGGTCTTACTCACATTGGCTGCTGAGAGTGTAATCACACAGTCTTCCCAGATCGGCTGGTGCTCTCATGCATGTTTCAGTGGTATTTGCCCCTGCCACATCCAACGAGCTTCAGAGCCGGTGTACTACAATTCAATCTTAGTCCTGTATTGACAGTTTGATGGTTTGTCAGAGGGCATAACGGGATTTCTTATAAGCTTCCGGGTTAGAGTCCCGCCACTTGAACGTGGCAGCTCTAGCCTTTAGCTCAGTGCAGATTCTGCCTGTAATCCATGGCTTTTGGTTGGGGTATGTACGTACGGTCACTGTGGGAACGATGTCATCGATGCACTTTTTGATGAAGCCAATGACTGATGTGGTGTACTCCTCAATGCCATGAGAAGAATCCCGGAACATATTCACTCTGTGCTAGCAAACCAGTCCTGTAGCTTAGCATCTGCTTCATCTCACAACTTTTTTATTGATCTAGTCACTGGAGCTTCCTGCTTCAATATTTGCTTATACGCAGGAATCAGGAGGATAGAATTATGGTCAGACTTGCCAAATGGAGGGTGAGGGAGATTTTTGTATGCATCTCTGTGTGTGGTGTATAGGTGGCCCAGAGTTATTTTCCTTCTGGTTGCACATTTAACATGCTGATAGAAATTTGGTAGAAAGGATTTAAGTTTCCTTGCATTAATGTCCCCGGCCACTAGAAGCGCCGCCTCTAGGTGAGCGTTTGTTGCCAGCCTCTGACTGTGGAGGTATGTTAACAGCTACAAAGATTACAGATGAAAACTCTCTCGGTAGGTAGTGTGGTCAACGGCTTATCATGAGAAACTCTACCTCAGGCGAGCAATAGCTAGAGATTTCCTTAGGTATCATGCACCAGCTGTTTTTTTACAAAAATGCATAGACTGCTGCCCCTTTGTCTTACCAGACACCTCTGTTCAATCCTGCCGGTACATCGTATAACCAGCCAGCTGTGTGTTGATATTGTTGTAGTTCAGCCACGACTCCGTGAAGCATAAGATGTTACAGTTTTTAATGTCCCTACGAATTCTCAGATGACAGCCCGCCCTTCGGTCCCTCTTTCCCCGCCTCTTCACGCAGATCACGCGGATCTGGGCCTGTTCCCGAGGAAGCTGTATTTCATTCGTGTTGGGCTCGTCAGAGTCGTGAAAGAAATAAAGGGATTCCGTTAGTCTGTAGTGAGTAATCAGAAAAACCCTTGAAAAACCCTTGAATGAGTATGTGTTCTAAAACTTTTGACCGGTATTGTACATTTTCAGATTGATCATTTGTGATCCTCTGTGTGTTTATACAATATGTCCATTATCAATATGCATACATTTAGAACAGCATACACTGATAAAGGTTATGTTCTTCTACATTATTTCTACAGTACATGTAACAAACCCCTCTGCCAAGTTCTGGTAGCTTCCCTTTAGCAGCAGTTTGGTGGTTCGACAGTTCTACCTGACAAAATAGAGGGGTGGGGGGGAGAATACAACTAATGTCAAGTGAATAGTGTTGATAATTAATCCTGTCTGGGCCTCCCCAGCCAGGCGGTAGGGTTGGAGGCACAATCCCTTTTGTAAGCTTTGACCACACAAGTCACCACGCTGGCCCTCCTGCAGCAGGGAAACGCCAACTTTGGAGTATTAAGAAAACCAATAGCCTTGTTGACATGAACATGGGAGCCTAACCCCCGCAGCCTCCTCATATGAAGCATTGATTTTTCTGTCTGGGTGCAGCGCTAAAGCCATTCATTCTTTATGGGCAGCAAGACTCACTGGGCCTGGCCGAATTCTCCATCTTACCTTGAGGGTAACACTTGAGGATTACTCAAACCCCCTGCCCGCCCCAGACATGATTTGTGTTAGGCCTGGATCATGGGGGAAGGGGGGGTGGTAAACGTCTTGGCTGCTTTGGACTGGGGCTGACCTCCATAACCTTTGGGGGCCAGAGGTCTGTTATTCACAAAGTGGGGGTCTCAGTAGGTAGCACAGCACAACAACACTCCTGCTTGTGCTTACATGGCCAAATTAATTCAATTATCACCTCAATTCTCTCAGATATATATACACACACACACACACACACACACACATGAAACAGACATTCTGTGCATCCACAAACTCTTGTGCTTACATGCATCTCTCTCTCTCTCTCTTGCTGTCTCTCTCATAGTTTAAAATATGTTTGAGTATGAATGTTACATTAATATAATTTATCTGAAGTGAACATCTTTGTTTTAATAACAGTCCTGAAGTAGTTTAAATCACTAGATAAATAATGCATGTATCGGCTGTAACAGTCTTTCCCAGTTTTCTTCTTGAGCCGTGCGGCGCATGGCATATGGCAGCTTTGAGTTCTCTTTCAATGGCAGAAAAAAAGCATTAGAGAGATTTGAAGTGATTGGCGGGCACTGAGGGCCCTAGGCCACACATTTAAATACTAATCTCCATTCAGTCACATTACAGGCACAAGTCATTTCTATAAATGAAAGGGTCATAAACTCAGAATTTAAACCTAAGTTTGTCTTTGTTTAGTTTGTTCAATTCTGGTGGTGCTCCGTTGACTGTAGTTTCTAGTCCAATTAAATCTTGATAAGGAAGATGGTTTCCATTATTAACCAGAGTGTGTTAGTTTGCATCAGAATCCTCAGTGTGCTAGAAAATGCATTGTTCCTTATTAAGTTTGAAAATGAGAGGTGAAAACTGGTAGGAAGAACCTGAGAGAAGGACAAGGAATTTGTGTAAACAAAGTAATAAGTCTTTCAAGGGTTGATTAACCAAGCCCACAAAGAGAAATTCAGAATATATATATATAATTATTTGGACTGTCATACAGAGGCGAATGTATTTGACAAGATCCGTATGAGATATGATGCAATAACAGAATATATTAAATAGGGAAAAAAATTGCTTGGCTTGAATAGCAGTAGGACATTAGGGAAGGAACGATATTAGAACAACACAATTATAACGCTTTCCCCAGGACACGCTGTTAGCGTTTCTGATGCATTAGTGGGCCTTAGCTAACAAAGACTTTTTTTATAGCGCAGCAGATTTTCAAAGCACCAGTTGTACCCAATATCATTAAATATGTATATAACTTTCCTTCAACATGACAAGTGTTTGGTTGTAGAAAAGATGTGCCGTTAGCTGGGAAGGGAAGCATCTTGCTGTTTTATTTGGATTGCTCTCCCCTCTTTGCTCCCCCCTCTCTCTATTTCTCCCTCTCTTTCTCTGGTACAGTGTGCTCTCTCTTTTCTTCTCTCTCTCTCCCACTGTCTTTCAGCCTTTTCTCCAGCCATCAACTCTCCAGCTGAAAGATGTACCCATTACAGAGTGGCAGTTTGACACACAATGACCTGTCAGAACATTCATCTCGAAATGTTTTACTTTAGCAGGGAGCAAAAACGGAGCAGAAAATAAGCAAGATGTTTCAAGGCCTTGGAATAAGATCAAAGACTCGCTGGCACCCACGGACACTGGGCCTTTGATTTACAGTGGATCTGTCAAATGGTGATTAGACTGGGCAAGTGCTTAAAAACCTGAGCATTCACCGCTGCAACAGCAACACCATTCCACCATTATAACCCACAGCCCAAAACTGTCAGCACACAACATACATTGTTCTTGTCAGAATTCAGCTGTCTACAAACTCTATAGTGGGTTGGTGGTTGAGTTGTTAAACAGGCCTACAAAGTTACTTCCCGGAAGTAGTACGCAGAGAAATATATGGCAAATAAAACGCAAAAGTATGACTGTTAGTAATGTGTTCACCAGAATACCATTTGCCTGACCCTCAATGCTGATTGACATGATTAATTACTAGCTTGCTTTGGGACGTTCTGGCTCGGACAAGGCTTACTTGTCAACATACTATCACAGATTATTGTGAAATAGGCACAATTTACTTCTTAAAAATTGTGTGACAGGCATATGAAAAAGTCGTTATATTTTATGTCTACTACACAATTTTCTACATACCGCATTCGTGTCCAGTACACCATTTTTCCTGTCCACCGTATGATTTTATTTATAATGCATTTGTGTGTAGTACACAATTTTCTGTTGTGGCTAACGTTAGCTAGGTTAGCTACTTGGCTAACATTAGCTAGGTTAGCTACTAGGCTAACGTTAGCTAGGTTAGCTACTTGGCTAACATTAGCTAGGTTAGTTACTAGGCTAACGTTAGCTAAGCTAGGTGTTAAGTTTAGAGTTAGGGGTTAAGGTTAGTCACAAAGGTTAGGTATGAGGGTTAACATGATAGCTAAGTAGTTAAAAGGTAGCAAGTAGTTGCAAAGTTGCTAATTAGATAAAATGCTATTTGGAAAAGCTGTACATCATTCGGACACATAACGTTTGGTTGCTAGACCTTTGCATTATGCATCCTCCCATCCTCACTGATCAATCTCCCTCCTATCGTTTCTGTCTTAAGTAACCTATTGCCTTTCATCCTTGATTGAAATTCACTGTACACAAACTCCTACAAAAAAGATTTGCAGATTTGAAACTGCAGTAAAAGTGCAGTGACTGTGGTATTTTGGACACAGTAATTGCAGAATAACTGCTGTGATCAGAGGTTGAACTTCAGCTATACTGCACTTAAAACAAGATGGCGCCGACAGAGATGGTGGCCTCGCTTCAGGTCCTTAGGAAACTTATGCAGTTTTTTTTGTATTCATTTAAGTATTATTTCTTACATTGTTAGCCTAGGAAATCTCAATTGTTATTACACACAGCCGTGAAGAACTATTGGATACAAAAACAATGACAACTTACCAACATTACAACCAGGAGTACGTCTTTTCCGAAGTGGATCCTTTGTTCGGACCTCCACCCTGGACATGGGATCTTATCCCAGAGGCCGACCCAAAACAACTTGGTCGCCGCATCCCTAGCCAGAGCATGCACAGACCAGCTGGCTGGTGTGTTTACGGATATATTTAATCAATCCCTATCCCAGTCTGTTGTCCCCACATGCTTCAAGATGGCCACCATTGTTCCTGTTCCCAAGAAAGCTAAGGTAACTGAACCAAATGACTGTCACCCCATTGCACTCACTTCTATCATCATGAAGGGCTTTGAGAGACTAGTCATGGAGCATATCACCTCCACCCGACCTGATACCCTAGACCCACTCCAATTGGCTTACCACCCCAATAGGTCCACTGACGATGCAATCGCCATCACACTGCACACTGCCCTACCCCATATGGACAAGAGGAATACCTATGTAAGAATGCTTTTCATTGACTACCAACAATGACGAGAGGGAGAAGGTGAGGGCCCTCGGAGTGTGTTGTCAAGAAAATAACCTAACCTCAACGTCAACAAAACTAAGGAGATGATTGTGGACTTCAGGAAACAGCAGAGGGAGCATCCACATCGACAGGGACAGTAGTGGAGAAGGTGGAAAGTTTGAAGTTTGTCAGCGGACACATCACAGACAAACAGAAATGGTCCACCTACACAGACAGCATGGTGAAGAAGGTGTAACAGTGCCTCTTCAACCTCAGGAGGCTGAAGAAATTTGGCTTGTCACCTGAAACACTCACAAACTTTAACACATGCACAATCGAGAGCATCCTGTCGGGCTGTATCACCACCTGGTACGGCAACTGCACTACCCTTAACCACAAGGGTAGTGCGGTCTGCACAAAGCATTACCGGGGACAAACTACCTGCCCTCCAGGACACCTACAGCACCCAATGTTACAGGACGGCCAAAAAGATAATCAAGGACAAACACCACCTGAGCCACTGCCTGTTCACCCTGTTATCATCCAGAAGGCGAGGTCAGTACAGGTGCATCAAGATTGAAAATCTCTGGCCACTTTAATAAATGGACTTAATAAAGGTATCACTAGTCACCTTAAATAACACCACTTTAATAATGTTTACACATCCTACATTATTCATCTCATGTGTATTTACTGTTCTATACCAACCAGTGCATCTTGCCTATGCCTATCATTAGTCACCTTAAATAACGCCACCTTAATAATGTTTACACATCCTACATTACTCATCTCATGTGTATTTACTGTTCTATACCAACCAGTGCATCTTGCCTATGCCTATCATTAGTCACCTTAAATAACACCACCTTAATAAAGTTTACACATCCTACATTACTCATCTCATGTGTATTTACTGTTCTATACCAACCAGTGCATCTTGCCTATGCCTATCATTAGTCACCTTAAATAACGCCACCTTAATAATGTTTACACATCCTACATTACTCATCTCATGTGTATTTACTGTTCTATACCAACCAGTGCATCTTGCCTATGCCTATCATTAGTCACCTTAAATAACGCCACCTTAATAATGTTTACACATCCTACATTACTCATCTCATGTGTATTTACTGTTCTATACCAACCAGTGCATCTTGCCTATGCCTATCATTAGTCACCTTAAATAACACCACCTTAATAAAGTTTACACATCCTACATTACTCATCTCATGTGTATTTACTGTTCTATACCAACCAGTGCATCTTGCCTATGCCTATCATTAGTCACCTTAAATAACACCACTTTAATAATGTTTACACATCCTACATTACTCATCTCATGTGTATTTACTGTTCTATACCAACCAGTGCATCTTGCCTATGCCTATCATTAGTCACCTTAAATAACGCCACCTTAATAAAGTTTACACATCCTACATTACTCATCTCATGTGTATTTACTGTTCTATACCAACCAGTGCATCTTGCCTATGCCTATCATTAGTCACCTTAAATAACACCACCTTAATAATGTTTACACATCCTACATTACTCATCTCATGTGTATTTACTGTTCTATACCAACCAGTGCATCTTGCCTATGCCTATCATTAGTCACTTTAAATAACGCCACCTTAATAATGTTTACACATCCTACATTATTCATCTCATGTGTATTTACTGTTCTATACCAACCAGTGCATCTTGCCTATGCCTATCATTAGTCACCTTAAATAACGCCACCTTAATAAAGTTTACATATCCAACATTTCTCATTTCATATGTATATACTGTTCTATACCATCTACTGCATCTTGCAATGGCCGCACGGCCATCGCTCATCCATATATGACTTATTCATCCCTTACATGTGTGTGTATTAGGTTGTTGCTGTGTATTTGTTAAATTACTTGTTAGATATTACTGTACAGTCGGAACTAGAAGCACAAGCATTTTGCTTCACTCGCATTAACATCGGCTAACCATGTGCATGTGACCAATACAATTTGATTTGATTTGACTCTGACTGCAGTTACACTGCAAAATTACTGCAGTAAAAAAACAGTGTTATTTTGGACACAGTATTTGCATCCTACTGTAGTTATACTGCCCTCTAACTACAGTTATGCTCTAGTGTACTGCAGTTGTACTGCATTCTGACCGCAATTTTATTCGTAAGGGAAATCATGTGGTGGACACGGATTTGTTTGTGTGTCTGTCATGAATTTCGCATAAGTGATTCGTATCTATTTCCTGTTCATTTGTGATAGTGCATTGTACTTGCTCACTTAGGCTACTTACTTAGCAGCTAGCTAGCTACATTTTGTAGTTTGCTGCCGTGATCTAGCTAGCAATTCAAGGGGGAAAGAAAGCTAGCTTGTAGCTAGCTAGAGCTTAGTGCTCCCGTGAAATGTCTAATGTTTTCCAGAACCCACTTTCTGGAATTGATTGAATGCTGGCCTAGTACCAAAATACATCTTCTTATATGATATACCCACAGTTTAGTTTTTAGAACGTTATTGGTTTAAACATGGGAATGATGTAAATCCCCTCTATCTGTGCATTCTGAGTTCATAATGGCTGTGCTGAGCTCATGATGTGAGTTGTGTGGGTTCAGGTGTCATGTTCTCCAGAGCCCCCTTCACACTTTATTGAGTCTTATGGAGACTTGATTCACATGTGATGCTGGTCATCAGTCACCGCCCACACCTCCTCCACATACAGCAACTCCTCCCACAGTGTGCCATGCACCGATTCCCTAACCTTACAACCACAAGGGTCTGTGTCATTCCACGGAGAAAACAACTGACCACACATTTTACCATAGAATAGGCTACACATCCCCAGAGTATAAGAGATTAAGCAATGATAGAGCTGGTTTCTTTGTTCTTAGTGGTACACATTGCCAAGTGTGATTTCAAAAAAGTGCAGTGCCGGCATCTTCTTCTTTTTTTAAAGAATGTCTTTCGAAATACATATTTTCTTGAGCTGCGTATTTCCCCCAAGCATGCTGTGATAAAAATGTACATTGCGTTTTCTCTCACTGTAACAGAGTTTGGAAGGTAGGGGCTATCTGCGTTCTTTAGGATGAATATCCCGGGGCAGGCCCTATCTGAAATATGCAGTGCCCAGCATGTTTTGTTTTTTTAAATGAATTCCTTGAGTCGTGCATCTCCCAAAGCGTTCCTGTGATCAACATCTGCATCACGTTCCCACTGTGTCCAGGAAAAGTAAAATAGCAAACAGAACAATCTATTGTGCTGCAGGTTCAGTTCAGTGTCTGATTAAAAATGCAAGCTGTGCTATTCCACGGTGGAGAGAAACAAACGCACTGCAGGGCATTGCACTCAAAAGAATCAGCGCAATGCAAATAGAACCAACGTGAATGGAACTGTTTAACATCCTGTCCCGGCACATACTCAGTGGGGATAACTGCATAAAACATCCCCAAAGATTCTACTAGTATTTTATTGCGTTTAACTATTCAAATGCCATCTGCAGATATCTTCTTTTAGTTTGTCGTTATCTGAAGAGCCCTTTTCATATGATAAGTAGCACGCTGTCAATGCTTTCATCTGTCTTTGTTGCTGCTGTTTCTTATTGTCTTGCTTCAACGTTAACAGAGTGATCACGCCGGCATTGAAGAGCACGGTGCCTTTAGTTTGAGCTGCATAATAACCAGGATCATTGTGTATCGCAGAGCACCTCATTAAACTATGCTCATGTACTACAGTGACCTCGAAACTATTGACAAAGAAATCAATGACACAAAGTTAATCATGTCACTCGCATAATTCCCTGTGCTAAACCGCGTCCAACGTTCTGTTCGGAGATCAGGAGGATAGACACAGTCAAAAAGAAACTGTTTTGCAGTGGATAAATTGTTGATACAGCATGACAGAATCCTATGCCTTAATCGTAATGTTTGTAAATCTAATTTTACATGAACAAATTCACGTGAAATAAACTCTTGAATTAAGATGCCATGCTGGTAAATAAGGAACAAATAAAATGTGGGGCTTGAAAGTAGCATTAAAGCCCCCACTGTCAAGTGTCAACAAACTGCTCTTTCAAAGCCCTTCTAAGTGAATTATGTGTACGCTTTGAGAAGGACGCTTTTTTTTCTCCAGCAGGCCACTGAACCTTTTCTACTCCCCGTATGCACCAGCAAACATGCTGATACAATTTAAAGGTCATGTTCTTTTCCTGCTGACAGGGGCCTTTCAAAAACTTTGATGAGGGGGTCCCTCCAAAGGATAGCACTGTAGCACGGTCCGCTTTACGGAAAAGGAATTAAGCTTTGCATCAAGCTGGTGTCAGGTCAATCATGCAAACTGATTAGAAAACGAAATAACAGACCAGACTGTGGTGCCATATGACAGACACACTGTAAGCTTTGGCAATGAAAACAATGAACGACTGATTTCTGGTACAGGCAGTAATAATACATATACGTACAGTAGCAAGCGGATGGGTGGCCGTTAGGGACAAAAAGGGTGAACAAAATAGTACATGTTAGGAATGCTTAGAGATCTCTGTCTCATATTGTCTTGCTTTCATTTGACTGCTGTCGGAATTATTTCATATTGAGAGCTAAAAACCCCATTTGGCAAACATCACCTCAGGGTTGAGATAGTTTAACATCCATCCATGAATATTTATTTCAAGAGGAATTCTGAAGATACTTAACCGTTCTATAAAGGGGAGTAATGAAATGCACGGTAACATTATTCTGCTTGGTTTTTACAATGTATTTGAACAAACTGCCAGACACATTCAGAAATAATGGCTTTATGGTTAGGAGACGTAAAGAACCTGAGAAAGGGTAGAGCAACTTGTGTGTGGATGTCTGTGTGTATGTTGTCTGTGTGTGCCTATAGTGGATGACTCTCAGTAGACAGTTCCTCTCCACTCTCTTGTTTTAAAAGGCAACAATAATGGCCAGTAAGGACGGCCTTAAGAGACTCTGGCATGTTGATGCCTGACGCACAAAGGTCATTGATTCCAGGGCCTTATCCTTTTTTAACAATTCGTCTGGATTCTGGCATTTTGTGAACACACACAGGACAGCTCTCCGACAAGCCGACCTTGACAGCGAATTGGATAAATAAACCTTCAATTTAGCCCTCTCCTCTCTCTGCGCGCCTGCCCGGCAGCCCGTCCCACCGGGAGCCTTCACCTATCCATATCGTTCAACCACCGGTTCGACTTCCCTGCGCAGGCATGTCGGCAAGCTGCCCTGAGCCTGTGACAAACACAGCCTTAAAGATAAGCTAACAGCCCTCTCGCTCCAGTCAAAGTCAATCTTGCCCGCATTGAGAATGTAATGCCAATTCCATCTCTCAACCCGTCCATCCGAGGATTCCTCTCTTTGACCCCCCCTTCCAACTATCACCACCATTTCCCCAACCCACAAACACATACACATGTTCACCCCCCTCCCCCATCGACCCATCAGCCCCCTCCCTGATCTCCCCCATCCCAGGAGGCAACGGGAGTGAGAGCATCACTCCATAACAGGTAATGACATGGCATTTAATGATACTGTCCAAAGTGATCCGGGCCTTGCAGACAAGTAATGCCCGACCCGCGTAGCGCAGATAAGCATGGCTGAGCGTTCCTCCAGCACCGCGGCAGCAGCAATACTGTATCTCTCACTGGCCCTGTCACCAGATACGATGTGACATATGCGCAGCCGCTCCCGCCTGGCCTCTCCTATACTTTGGGGAAAAGAGCATTTCCTGATTTAAGTAACCTACCAAAGTGTGTGTGAGACAAGGGTGGCACTGAGGAGGGGAGGAAGGAAGGAGGGCGAGAGAGAGAAAGAGAGAGAGAGTGGGAAGGAAGGAGGGGAGTGATGGGTCAAAACCACTACCTCTACCTGTGATGGGGATTAAGAATTCACAGACCTCTCTTAATAGTTCATTGCACCCTGCGTTTCCCTGTGAATTAGGCCCCATCCAAAGAGAAGTCCTTAATCTGGGTTGGCACATTGGACTGCCGGCGGAGAGGAAACATGTCAGGGTGATGGATAAGGTTAAAAGAGCCATGGTTCTGATCATTTGCTGTAGCTATAATGGTGGTAAAGAGTGGACAGAGATAGTAAGGGCAAGGGTGAAATACTAGAGGAGTCATTTGCATCTTTCATGGAGAGTGTGCTGGAAACAGGAGAGCAGGAATGTGTCTGACAGCCTTCTCCATCTGATGTGCCTGTAAAATACCGTAGTCATTTAGGATGCTCTGACAACTCTTCCCACTCTGTTAGACACACTGTATTGCGGGGGGGGGGGGGGGGGGGGACAGAGAAAATAGGTGAGAGTAAAGGAGAATGAGAGAAATCTTGAGAGAATTATTGGTCAGGTATTATACTGAACAAAAATATGAAAACAACATGCAACAATTTCAAAGATTGTACTAAGTTACAGTTCATAGAAGGAAATCAGTCAATTTAAATAGATTCATTAGGCCCTAATCTATGGATTTCACATGACTATAGAGCCAGGTCCACCCACTGGGGAGTCAGGCCCAGCCAATCAGAATCAGAGTTTTTCCCCACAAAAGGACTTTATTACAGACAGAAATAATCCTCACATTATCTTGGCAAAGGATAAATACTCACTAACAGGGATGTCAACAAAGTTGTACTCGTAATTTGAGGGGAATTATCTTTTTGTGTGTATGGAACATTTTAACTCGTAAAAAATGGGTCCAACACTTTACATATTGTGTTTGTTTCAGTATAAAACTGTAGGGCTGGCTATATAAGTGAAAGTGGGGCTATAATTGCAAATATTGAAATCGGACAGTATTTTCTTTAGGACACATTGTTTTGGGCACAGTGAGGTATTAGCCATGTACATGTTTGGTGCATAATACACAGATGGCTGAAAAACATTATCTTACAATCTGTCTTCCACATGCACATGGAGATGAGTGATAAAATATTACTTAAAAAGGACGTGTGCATGCGCACAAACATATGCACACATTCTCACTGGCTGTCCCGCACGTTCCCATAGAGCCCGAGCCCCCAGTGTATGGTGTGGTTTGATCTCCTGGCAGACAGACTCTGTTGGAGTGGATCAGGGAACCAACCGGCTCAGACAGCGCTAATGACACCTTCAGACATAAAAGCAAGGAAATCAACCAAATACTCCCCGGCTGTGATAATGAGTGTCTGTGCTTAAAACAGTGTCAAAAGGAGGAAAATACATGCCGGCAACTCAATCGTGTAATCAGAGTGAACCTACAATATATTATAATCAACCTTTATGCAGTGCTAATAGGTACCATTCAGTTCTAGCCTTACTTTGATTCATTCAGCAGCTGATTCTACCTTTTCAAATGTTGAAAGAGAAAGAGATATAGAGAGAGAAAAGGTGTGTCTGTGTTTCTGTGTTATCTCACTGACATTGATCAGAACGCACCGTAATGTAGTCTTTCTATGGTTTCTGTGTTCCCTCTCCCTGTGTAGAGCAGGTGAGACTCACCCTGGTGTCTCCAAGCCCCTCGGGGCTGCCTAAGGCTTGCCTGGAGTGCCTGTTCTTATATGGCCTCGGAAATCAGACATGAACACACACACGCGCAGGCAGGCAGGCACGCACGCACGCACGCACGCACACACACACACACACACACACACACACACACACACACACACACACACACACACACACACACACACACACACACACACACACACACACACACACACACACACACACACACACACACACACACACACACACACACACACACACACACACACACACACACACACACACACACACACACACAGTGGATCTGTACCCTGCAGCAATAAACACACACTTGTGCTGCACCCCATACAAAAGCACAAACTGTACACTACCGGTCAAAGTTTAGAACACTTTCTTTCTTTATTTTTACTATTTTCTACATTGCAGAATAATACTGAAGACATCACAACTATTAAATAACAGAAAATGCCAGCCAGAAAATGTTCTAATTCATACAAGACTGCTCAAATATCTGCATGCTTGATCTGCACAAACATTGGTGAAGTGCGTGGGCTCTCCTCAAAGAGAGAGGTTTGTCTGGCTCAGTAAAGCCTCAAACATAAATTGTCTGCAACGCTGAAATGGGCTACTTCTATGTCAATTAATGAGGAGGCGGAACACACCTCAATTCAAACTGTTGTTAGAAAATACAATTTGTTAGAATATAATTTGAAATTGACAACTTTGAAACATAGCCTATAGATAATTAGCAGGCAGTCAGTGTTAACTTTCCTGTTGCATAATAATCACTTTTTGGACTGCATTCTGACCAGTAGTGTACATATCACAGACAGACAGGAGCTGTGTTCGAATACTCATACTAACAGCACTAACCATACTATTTGTTATGTAAATTGAGTATGTAGTATGGTTATTGGTCAAAGCATGGATATAGTTAGTATGACAAAAGTTTGCGGATGTCGTACTATATTTGGCACAAGCAGTGGACACTCTTTCCGTGCTTTTGAAGCCTATAATTCTTCAGAAAATGAGCATGGCTTCACAACATTATGAAATAAAATGGGGAAAATATGCAGCCAAAGTTTGACGAGAGCAGATAAATACTCATTGCTTTAACTAATTATGACAAATGTTAAGAAAATGTTGAGCATTGTAATAAAGTAATGCCTTTTGTTAGCTATGCTAGCCTTATGAACTGGAAAGCATATCATTACAGCAGTGTGCTGGTATGTTGGCTAGCTACCGTCCTAACGTTAGTTGGCTACTAATACACCGAACTTGCCAGTATATTAACTATATGCTATCTTACTAACTACCCAACGTTTAATGACTTGATTATTCACGTCATTCTTAGCTAAGCTAAGTGGTGTAGTGTTTGTGCGTTCTCCATGGACATTGTCAATGAAGTCGTAAGATGTCTAGCTAGTAATTTTTTAGCTTTGCTAACAAGCTAGCAAGAAGTTGCATATCAACAGCATCAACTTCTGTTAGACAGGAAAAGTGCTAGTACACTCAACTGAAAAATGACCATTTGTTTACAGTATACTAAAATTAACTAATAGTATATAGTATGTAGTATATATTCATAAAGTATGTAGTATACAGCATGTTAGTATGGATATTCGAACAGAGCTAGGGTCTCATGCAACACACACACACACACACACACACACACACACACACACACACACACACACACACACACACACACACACACACACACACACACACACACACACACACACACACACACACACACACACACACACACAGAGACTATGTTCTAACGTGCACCTTAACACAGACTGGCATATACTGTACACAAACACATACACATTCACGTGAGTGTATAAGACACATACACACACTGTCACTGCAATTCTGCCTTTTACCTCATTGTCTAGCTGAAGCTGTTCTCCAACTTGATTTTTTATATAAATGCATCAGGATTGTTTAGTAATGCATACAGCAGGCCACAGCCCCACAAATCATCCAGCGGCTTGCTCCCACTATCACTCACTGGGCCGATATTTTACAACACAATTACTCCCCGCCTGACACAAATGAGCTGGGCCTGGAAACCTGCAGCAAGCTAATTACACTGAGGGACGTCCGCCTCGTTATTAAAACAATCAAAGCGTTTTACACCCACCACCACTGCACTGCCTCTGCATCCCAGGGAAGCTCACCCTTCTCCCCAGCTCTACACAAAACACAGTCCAACACTGAGGCTGGGATGCACAGTCCAACACTGCTGGGTTTTATAAGGCTGGGATGCACAGTCCAACACTGCTGGGTTTTATAAGGCTGGGATGCACAGAACGCCACTGCTGGGTTTTATAAGACTGGGATGCACAGTCCAACACTGCTGGGTTTTGGGGTTTATAAGACTGGGATGCACAGTACCTCACTGCTGGGGTTTATAAGACTGGGATGCACAGTACGTCACTGCTGGGGTTTATAAGGCTGGGATGCACAGTACGTCACTGCTGGGGTTTATAAGGCTGGGATGCACAGTACCTTACTGCTGGGGTTTATAAGGCTGGGATGCACAGTACATCACTGCTGGATTTTATAAGGCTGGGATGCACAGTCCAACACTGCTGGGTTTTATAAGACTGGGATGCACAGTACGTCACTGCTGGGTTTTATAAGGCTGGGATGCACAGTCCAACACTGCTGGGTTTTATAAGACTGGGATGCACAGTACGTCACTGCTGGATTTTATAAGGCTGGGATGCACAGTACGTCACTGCTGGGGTTTATAAGACTGGGATGCACAGTACGTCACTGCTGGGTTTTATAAGGCTGGGATGCACAGTACGTCACTGCTGGGTTTTATAAGGCTGGGATGCACAGTACGTCACTGCTGGGGTTTATAAGACTGGGATGCACAGTACGTCACTGCTGGGTTTTATAAGGCTGGGATGCACAGTACGTCACTGCTGGATTTTATAAGGCTGGGATGCACAGTACGTCACTGCTGGGGTTTATAAGGCTGGGATGCACAGTACGTCACTGCTGGATTTTATAAGGCTGGGATGCACAGTACGTCACTGCTGGGGTTTATAAGGCTGAGATGCACAGTACTTCACTGCTGGGGTTTATAAGGCTGGGATGCACAGTACTTCACTGCTGGGGTTTTATAAGGCTGAGATGCACAGTACTTCACTGCTGGGGTTTATAAGGCTGGGATGCACAGTACGTCACTGCTGGGGTTTTATAAGGCTGAGATGCACAGTACTTCACTGCTGGGGTTTATAAGGCTGGGATGCACAGTACGTCACTGCTGGGTTTTATAAGGCTGGGATGCACAATACTTCACTGCTGGGTTTTATAAGGCTGGGATGCACAGTACTTCACTGCTGGGGTTTATAAGGCTGGGATGCACAGTACGTCACTGCTGGGTTTTATAAGGCTGGGATGCACAATACTTCACTGCTGGGTTTTATAAGGCTGGGATGCACAGTACTTCACTGCTGGGTTTTATAAGGCTGGGATGCACAGTACCTTACTGCTGGGTTTTATCTGGGTATTGTATTGTACTGTATAGTATATGCATCAGTGGCATATCAAATTGTTGCAATGTACTCAACATATGGAGTGTTCTTTACAGCTCTGTGGTGTTTTGCATGTCTCTGAGCCTTACAATATAAAGTGAGAGTAACCTACAGTACATTCACACTGCAATGGATACCACTGACAAAGCACAATATGTTGTGACATTTCCAACTAAGACTTCACAATGCGCAAATTATAAATCATTTAAATGTGTCCTCACTCAAATGAACACTGAGAACCCATCCTCTTGCACCAATGAAAAATAAAACACATGAATGTTCATTTGAATTATCCCTTACAATGAAGTCATCTTGGTACACCTAATTCAATTTTGTGTTCATGGAAAATTTAAAACAGGCCTCCTCTTCATCATTTCCATTTGGACATGAAAGGGGGAGGAGGAGTAAGAGCGGGAGGTTGCAGAGGGAGGCGTGTGGCGGGGGAAACGTAGGTACAGAGGGAGAGGGGACAGGGGAGATTCCGGATGTGTCCCTCCTCCCTCTGGGCAGTGCCGGAACGGCAGTTCAGTTCCTCTCTGTCAGCTCAGAGCTAGCTGCTTTGTTGGCTGGGTATCTGTGGCATTGTTAATTGGCATTAAAGAGGCCCAGGGCTGCAGTAGGTACATTCAGGGCTGTGCAGATGAGTGACTCTCAGCTGCACAGCACAGAGCCATGGCAGAGTGGCTGACGTGTGGGAAAATTGAGGGCAAAAAGCCTTGCCTCCTCTGAAGTCCTTGGCGGAATAAAAAATGCAATGATAGCGGATATTTTGTGCTCTTAATTACTGATTGTTTATTCTGCCATCCCCCTCTCACCCTGTAGGCTTTCATACCACTGAACCTGAGACTTTTACAAAGGAGAGAAGACTTTATTAACTTGATTTAAAAACACAGAGGGACCAAACAGCACAGCAGACATGGTTTAGTCTCTTTCTCTGATGCTTCAGAGGGACAGTTCATTTCTACTACATCTGTGTTGCTTAATTAGTTTTTAGTTTTTCTGTCTGGAAAATGTATGGTGGACTGGGAGCAGTCCACGATTTCAGTTTGACTTTGACTTGTAGCCTGCTAACGTTAGCATCGGCCATTTGGGAGATCTTGCCTCGCCATGCAAATAAAATAAAACAAATAAACAAGCAAAACTGACAAATACAAAGTATGGGTTAGCATAGTTTCCAAATTCTGATCCGAGTAAACTTACAGAGACTACCTCAGTGCCATCAAATGTTAATGGGATTTGTTATCTTCTTGATTACTTATAACATCCAAACTATACTATTATATTTGTAATTGGATGTCTAGGCACCATTGCTCTCCTAAGAGAAACTGACCAGCCTTAAACCTCACTTAACCGGGTTCAGTTGAATAGGTCGATGGCTACCTCCTTAGCACACAGCACATGAGATCAATGCGTTGGGCTCTAGCTCCTCAACCACTGCCTCCAGAGAGGCCTGGCTGGCTCAGATGTTTCAGCATGATTGAGGGCAATATGGAGATAATACTGACCCTAGCTGGTAGTCCCACAGAGAGAGAGAGTTACCCTATATTGTAGCTATCCCTTCCATTACTTTGCAAATCTCCACTTGAACATGCCTGGACATGTCTAACATGTCTAACCCAACTAGAAAATGGCATGAGCATAACATTAGCCAGTAGCTAATCACACGTTCGTAAAAATCACAGGTTGGCACGTGGCCAGAGTGGTTACATATGTGTTGTCATATCACCTTTCCCCAATCAGTTCTGTTGCTTAGTTTTAGTGTTGTCAGTAAGTGCTCCTTCTGTCTGGAATTTTGGCTTCTGCATTGAATTTTGTATTTGACTACCCAATGTGTATGTTATCCTTCATCCTATGCAGAAAGGCTAAATATTATTTTAATGTTTTTACCGCGAATTGCATATATGGCTGGATGTAGCTTTGTCATTAGTCTTCAGTTAAACCTGATTCACTTCCTTCCCTGGCAGCATACTTTGAATGTCTCACCCATATTTTTGAATAAATAACAGTGACAGTGTGTATTGTTTTCACTAATTCTGCCCTGATGTGATAGACTGCTATCTAGTCTGGGAGATAAATCACATTTGGTAGACATATTAAATAGGTAGAACATGTGCAGTATGCATGAAGATTTAAATCTCTAGTCAAGTTTGACTTGGCCAAATATACTACCTTTAACATGTTGTTTTGATATTTAGGACCGTTAATGGTTCCCATTTCAGTTGCATGTTTTTGACACATTGAGCTGCAAAATGAACCACTCTGTAAATGAAAGAAAAATGTCAAGCAGAATAATCAGAAGGAAACAAGTGAACACCGAATGGGTGAATCATTGCATTGTGGTGTGGTTACCGGTTAGATTTGCCGTTTCCTCTTTGAGAGATGATAAAAGGGCCAACTCTCTTTTTCGGAAAAGATCGCTAGAAATATATCTTCTGTCCCCTGTTGTGTGTGATGCTGTATTAAAGCCATATTTTCCTGTCATCGCTGGCAGATATATAGTGTGCCTTAAACAATATGAACTATGTGTTAAGACATAAATTGCTTGGACTTCTGACAGGAACACTTCAATCCCGACCCTCGGACCGCTTTACTGAATCATTTCTTGCACATTTTCCACAGTGCAAGCAGACATGTGTACTGATTGTAATAAAACACTCTGGGTGTGAGGGAAAGGTGGCTGCAATGTCAGATTTCTATGTGTAGATGGAATAAAATGATTCTTTTTTTTAAAATAGTTTTTATGGAACTCTGTTTGGGTCTTTGCGTGTCAAAAAAGATACACGTCAAACAACACAATTTGACGCATCAAATAAGCTTGTTGACCAATCAGGACCTGAATATGACTGCACGTCATTTAATAGTTTAACGTTCATCATTTTTTTTTTACGTAGTTATTACACACCGATTACACTATCACTGTTATTTCACATGCCATAGCTATTCACCGATACGTTTGCTTTGGTGATGGTAAAGTTTTGTCTCGCACACCTACCGCCTGGGGCAGACACACAGGCTCTGGAACAGTTATTGACAGCTATTGTCAGACAATTGTCAACATCTAAAATACCCCTATTTTATAAGACCGTTTTTGTATTTGTTTGATGATGGTCAGACCCGGGCCGGTCATTTCACACACACAAGCCAGATGAAGCTAGCTAGCTGCTTATAACATTAGCTTGGGGCAACAGGGCTAGGTAACTGGCTAGCTTGTTTACTTTGTTATCTAGCTAGCTAGCTACCGGTAGTTATTTTCAATATGAGAAAAACAAGTGGCTGCCTAGCTAATAATTAGTCACATGGATTCCTAAATCATTGCAAAGAATATTTAAATGATTGCAGTTTCTGGTCATTGTGTAGCTAGCTACCCCAGAAGTTGCTAATAACATCTGTATCAAAGATATTTGTGAGTGACTTTGTCATACTGCAAACCGAAGTCAATGTAGTAGGGAGAAAGCCTACCTCCAGTTTCCAAACTGTCATCAGTGTTGACAAAATCCTTGAATATTAATCTGACTAGCTAGGATGAGTCAGGTGCAACTGCTTGGGGTGTGGGTGGCTGGCAGTCTGGCAGGCAGGCAGCAGCAGGATCACCATTCTTTCTCCCCTGCCTCTGGGATGGTTGCATGTCAGGGCCATTTTTTATCCTGCTCATTTGATCCTGATCTTATTTCAAATGCTCACACAGACATTTTCCCTTTTGGTCGAACAAATAATGCCTTATTATCGTTGTTGTATTGTAAACACATTGTGGCCGGTTTGTGTGCTGGTTTGGAGATTATTATTTTGTTACAGCTTTGACAGTGCTTCTGACCAGAGTGGTGGCGCTTGGCTTGCGCATGCAAATTCAGCGCACACAATATTCAATAATAGGATTTTGTTATTTGATGTGTCAAATTAAAGGCTTATAGTGCTATTTAACGCGTATCTTTTTTGACACGCAAAACCGAAATGCCTTTCCGTGTAACTTGTAATTGTATTCCTCAATATTTTATGTTTATGATTTAGTGAAAAGTAAATGTTCCCTTTTTTGTCACTGTTATTGGAGTTATTGGAGTCAAGGAGAGAGGGCCAGTATGCCATCCCTGCCCATCAACAAAGACATCTTTCACACACACACACACACACACACACACACACACACACACACACACACACACACACACACACACACACACACACACACACACACACACACACACACACACACACACACACACACACACACACACACACACACACATAGGGTCACATGTTGGGGAAGTGTACGAGTGCTGCATGCCATTCTACTGTTAATGTGTCTCACACATAAATCCAAATCCGTTCTGACGAGAGAGACATTGCAGCTCTCTCTGTGTTCCTTCCTGTCTATGATTAAGAGTTTCCTGTCTCTTCAGCATACACACAGATCATGAACAGTAATTTTATGTTTCAAATGATTGGCAGTCACAACCATTCCATGCTCATCAGAAGAGAACAGCATTGGAACCAACTCCTTCTCATCATCAACCAAGATATATCAACATTGTATATGATTAAACACCCCACAGCATTTGTCTTAAAGAGTTGTGTTGCGCCGGACTGCTGAACTGGTGTCTCCCAGCAACGCTGTCATGTTGCCCATCAAATGGAGAACAAAGGCCTGAGTTTTGTTTGCGTTTTCTTATCAGTATTTCTCATTGACTAAATGATGGATGGGGAGCAGCAGCGTGACAGCTGCCTGTGATGCGATTCAAAGCCCCAGGAAGTGGATTATCCCTGGCAGGATACTGGTGCCCTCATGCCCAGGGTGCCACTGTGTCTCAGGGGCGCTAGAGCATCCTGGGCAGGCCGTGATGGTGGTGGTGGAGCACTGCAGATAAGGGCAGTAAGATAATACAAATAAATAATAATAACATAAATAATACCAATTAAAAGCCCTCCCTCGTCCCCTAGTGGTCTGTAAAACAAAATGAAAGGAGAAGAAGAAATCAGTGAAGAGGCCGTGGTGACATGCTCTCTGCAGGCCTCGGCTCTCCCTTTGAAAGCATGCCAAACATTTGAAGAGGCGCTCTCTCAGTTTATAAATCGCCCCCCCTCCCTCCTTGCTCCATTACCCCAACCCTAACCCCCCTTGCAGAGATCTTGGCAGAGGCCATCTGACAGGCGAATCAAACTGAAGTGAGTGATGGGGAGGAGAGGGAGGAGAGGGAGGCTCGGAGGGGTGGTGGAGGGGGTGAAGGATAACAATCAAAGGAATGAGGGAATACAAGTGTTTGGGTTCATGAGACAACCAAAGTTGCCTGGGCCTTTGACAGCTGTTGATGTTATCAGTGGCGCTTGGCTGTTATTGGCTGCAGGTTTTAGAAGGGGTGAGAGGGGGGATGGGGAGGAGGGGAGGAGGAAATATCCCCGTGGTTGATAACATTTGGCTGAACTTTCCGATGTGAACCTCCCTCCTGACTCTTTTACAGTCAAGCCGATCACACAGAGAGAGACGGGTGTATGGGAAGGCAAGTACAATATTATTGACTGGAGTGTTTCACATCTAATAGGAAGAGGACTGGGAGGATGGTGTGTGTGTGGGGGGGGGGTAGCTGTAGAAAGATGACAGGCCTCAAGATAATCAGGGGGAAATGAAGGCAGCAGAGTAACCCTTCACCAGAGGAAAAGCCAGCTCTGTGCGAGAGGTCGCTGTGCAAAATGGAAAACAAATACAAACCAACCGCCAAACGAGCAAGTGGCGGCCATTAGCTATGAACCCTCCAGCATGTGCTTTGAACTTTACTTTTGTTGCTAAGTCCTGAGAGTTAAGAATAACCGTCAAACAAAAGCTAAGGTTTCACATAATATATTCAAACAGCTGAAGTTAAAATATAACATATCATACCACTGTGTGATTACCCGGGGTTTTTAATTGGGGGGTTCTCCGTCTGCTGCTGAGGAGAATGTCATGACATGCTTTAGTCAATACTCATAGACACATGGCCAATATGACAGCAGTATCACTCTATCTGTTGTGCTGAGACGTTTACTGGCAGTGAAACTACGCCAAGATGCAACAACTGATGAGCAACCCTTACTGCCTACCCCCTGTGGATCTGTCCCTCATGTGTGGTGTCTGTGGTGCCAACCTGGGTGATCTGCCCGTTCCAGTGTGTACGACTGCATATGCCTATTCACCCTTGTTGTGTTTTGTGGTCTAATATGAATGAATCACATTGTAATCCCCCACACCTTTCACCAGCACAGAGATTACCATCCAAACACAGTAGCTGCATGGAGACAAAGCCACAAACCAACGAATACTGTACGGTGTTATGAAACCACGGGATCCCTGAGAAAGGAAATCAATTTTGATAAAACACTGACCCCGGTGAAGATTAGTAGAAAATAGGAGGGAAGTATAATACACATAATCCTTTATTATTCCATTTCCTTTACATTTTATTCATTGAATGGTAATTCTCTTTGCGGCGCGGTAATGCTCACCATGGATAAGCTGTATGGTAATAGATTCGCTTCATACCAACTTTACACATAAATGTGTCAAAACTCCTCAGACACAGAACCCCCCCCCCCCTCTCAGTCAGAGAAATGGCTCACTGGTCTTTACCCTCTGTGATTTCTCTTTTAGCAGAATTAATTTCAACTTCAAATTTTAATTTGAGGTATTCAGGAATGAGAGCTAACAGCTGGATTTATGTTTGGTAATAATTGATGTGGTGTGGTCTCCCTCAGCTCTCTGGAGAGGCTCTGGTCTAATTCATCGGGACAAAATCCCATCATAATTCTACCATCTTCATGTTCAAACCAGCTTCTTGCTTGTTGGACAGTTCTGAAGGGAATATTTTCAAATTCATATTTTCAAATTCTAACTCCGTTTCAAAGTTCCCTCTCAAATTGGTTTCGAAAGGGAGGTGCAGAGCTTCTGCCCACAAATCGCACACTTCATCACGTGCTTATTTATTTGCTACCAGCTTGTTTCCAACAACAATATTTATCCCTTTGCTGATGCCTTTTTAAACGCCATACGTTCTCAGCCTAGACCATTTTCTCTCATTATTAAAGGAGGTAGATATCAAAGTTTTAGTAATCAGGGGAGGGGAGGATGGGCGGTCATGAAATAAAAGAGCAATACATGCTGTTCCCCACTCTGCTCTCCTTTTTAATGTGCCGGATGACAAATTACATCCCTGAGGTTTCTCTTGTTATTCTACAATTATGGTCCCAGTATTTCTGCGCTACTTTTGATGAGGAGGGAGAGGGTTCAGTAACGATCTGTTCTTCCTTGTGCATCTCTACATGGTGGCTAGCTCCTATCATTAACTTACATGAGGGTTAATGGAGTGGTACAATGGGTCTTATGGTCCTATGGCTCCTAGACCTGGAAATGATGTCAGGGGTCCAGATATCAACTAAACAACAATAGCACAATATCCACATCTCCATCTTGCTTGGAGTTGTCAGTTATTCAGATGTCTTTTGTTTCCCGAAACGCCTTGAGGAACAATTGTTTTGTACAGCCAGGAGAGTTGCAGTGTTGCTAATGAGCTGTACCAGAGAGGAACAGGTGAAGACGAGAGGATTTACTCCGCCCAAAATCTGTCTGTGTGAGATAAGTCCGTTTTTGTACGGAGGTCTCTGAGAGAGTGTCGAATTACGTGAGGTTTATTTGATCAAATATACGTTTTGTAATGTTCAGGCTGTTACAAATGTACTGATATGAGTACATTTAGACGTGCCTGTGGAACGGATGTGAAACGGCTAGCTTAGTTAGCGGTGCGCGCTAAATAGCGTTTCAATCGGTGACGTCACTTGCTCTGAGACCTTGAAGTAGTGGTTCCCCTTGCTCTGCAAGGGCAGCGGCTTTTGTGGAGCGATGGGTAACGATGTTTCGTGGGTGACTGTTGTTGACGTGTGCAGAGGGTCCCTGGTTCGCGCCCGGGTATGGGCGAGAGGACGGTCTAAAGTTATACTTTTACACCTGTTGTTCACACGCATATCTTCCCTTCTCATTGGCTAGAATGGTCCCACCTGATCTCGCCTGCCTTCCATCAGTGAGGATGTGTATTTCCTTTGTTAGAGCGGTAACTCGGCTATCTTGTCGATATAATAGATCACCTTTATTTGTACATGGATAAGGCCACGCATGTCACCTTTAGACTCGCTCACGTAGACCTACCCTCCAAGCGTCCTGCTCCACCCCCAGTCTCAGCTGTCCATCACACCGCAATATGTTACACCAAAACTGACAACTTTCAAAACTCTTTCTCATGTCGCTACTATAAATCCCCCCCCCCCCCAAAAAAAGCTATGCAAGGAGGAATCTGTTTCTGTAATCGCTGAGACAGAGACGATTTTCAACCTCTCAGACAGAAGAGCTGTGTGGAACGGAGACGAGAAGAGACGAGGGCTCGTAGGGGGAGAAGGGGTCTGTTCGGGGTGATGTTAACTTATTGAGTGCCATGTGAAACTCCAAGAGCTCTCAAATAGGCAGCGATATGCAACCTGTTCCCAGTAATCCATTCTGTCACAGGAGACATATGGAATAAGGGCGAAAGAGAAGAGGGAGGAGGGTGCTGATGGGAAAATCCCATCGACAGACCATAAAAAGTCCATCTCTACTTTGGACTTTTACTCACAGGGCAATGCAGGTATGGTGAGGTATGGAATCATTTGCCCTGTTGCCCCCTGTAAACTCAAGTATCATGCAAAGGCCCTGATTAAAGTGGTATTAGGGACTAGTTTCCTCTGATTTGAAGGATTAGTATGCTGTGCTACCAATCATGATTGTACAGGCCCTTTAGACTACATGAGAGAAGGTACGGTCTCAGGTTACAGTACGGGAATGATCAACGGCAAACATTCAACACACGCAAATGCAGAACTGTGCAAGTACTCGTGGGTGTACATGTACAGTATGTGCTTCTATAGGTCTGGGTTCAATTGTTTGACGATGTTATGTCACCACAAGAAATAGCAATTCATTCCCGTAATATTAGTTTTAGCCACAGCCTTAACATATTTGCCTCTCTTTTCTCTATCTGGCTTTCGTGAAAATGTTCCCATTTGCAAGGCACATGGATCCTACCTGACTATGTTACCACAGAAATACAGAGCAGTCCCATATACAGAACGAGAACCAGAACCAAATATACTGAATTTGCAGAAATGTATTATATACTTTATGATTTTGATCATATGTAACGCTTAAGAATGGCTCGCTTCTTTCACAGCCTCTTCCAAATATAGAAGTGCTGTGTGTGTAAACATCCCCTTTGCTTTGAGGTTAGGAAGCTCTTTAACTTAGGAAGAGAGAAGGAGAGGAGGGGGGGGGTAAGAGGCACCGCTCATTTTTGTAATTAGCTTCAGCCATGTCAGCGTTTTTTTTATGAAACATTTTCTAAAACACGTTGATGGGAGATCTCTTCAGTGAGTGAAGAGGGACAACAAGCACACCACAGTCGTGCATTCACAGTCTATGGGTTAGTGTGTGTGTGTGTGTGTGTGTGTGTGTGTGTGTGTGTGTGTGTGTGTGTGTGTGTGTGTGTGTGTGTGTGTGTGTGTGTGTGTGTGTGTGTGTGTGTGTGTGTGTGTGTGTGTGTGTGTGTGTGTGTGTGTGTGTGTGTGTGTGTGTGTGTGTGTGTGCATGCGTGCGATTGTCTTCGAGGGATTGCGTGCATGGTGAGTGAGTGTGTGGGTGTATGTGTGTTCCATCTTAAACAGCCCGCTAATCACACAGATTATTGCATCTAATTACTGCTTGGGCTCTAATTAATTCCTTCAGTATCACATCATTTAGTGCGCAGTCACACCACAGCACCTGTTTTCGGGAAATCTGGGCTGTTAATTTGTTTATAAAACAAACATAATTTGCATAAAAGGTCTTAACGAATGGTGTAGCTATTTGCCATGATGCTCGTAGTGTGTGCTGATGGTTGTGTTGACGGTCAGAGACTGGAGACCACCAAGTGATCCTATAGAAACTGTATCGTCTCTTCTCCCTCTCCCTAGTAGCGATTAATAAAATGATAACACTCAGGGCTAATTAACGTGAGCGTGCTGTGCTAATTACTGCGCTGTACAACAAGCGAGTTGTTGAACCCTTAAAACAAAATCATGTCAGTTTGGGCTATGCTGCCGCCCTGCTCCATGTACAGATTGTTAAACGAGGAAGGTAGAGTTTCAAACTGGAGGCCTGAATGAGATAAATTATAACAGTTCGATTTCACGAGACCATCAATAAAATGGTGGCATTACAGTGTGTGTGTGTGTGTGTGTGTGTGTGTGTGTGTGTGTGTGTGTGTGTGTGTGTGTGTGTGTGTGTGCGTGCGTGCGTGTGTGCGTGTGTGTGTGTGTGTGTGCGTGTGTGTGTGTGTGTGTGTGTGTGTGTGTGTGTGTGTGTGTGTGTGTGTGTGCACGAGCACGTGTGATGTACGTGTTTCTGTGTGGCGTGTAGCAGAGGTGTGTGAGATGATCACAGGTACTACTCAAAGTAACGATGTGAATTGTTCGTCTGAACATGATTAATACAATACTGCTGCATCCACACAGATGCAGTTGGACACATATAGTACAGTATGTCTGGTTATATACTCGGCTGTAATGACCAAAGGACGTGGTGAACAGCGGGAGGGTTTATTCTGAGATCAATGTTTTCTTCTTCCTGATTTCCTGGCCTTAATTGACACAATCCAAGTTTACTTGAAACAACCCCCCCCCCTCAAAAAAAATAAATATGGACTTGCTCATCAAAATGATACATGCTTATCTGTAATGTACATTTGGTCTGTTTGAGAAGAAGCCTAACACTTTTCAATTTGTTATTGTACTGACGGTTGTTTCTTTGGACACTCTTCCCCCTACTGGTGTGGAACCATAATCATCACACCACCGTGATGTTCTACATGTTCACTACTATATACGTCACTGTGTTCATCTATCATTCGTGGAAACATGATTTGAAATGAATATTCTCACCAAGATACAACATATTTTGCTGGGCTGTATCTTCGGCCAGATTGCATTTTGCACAACACATAAACACTACTTTTGAATGTTGCTATGTTCATGTTTCCCCTATTAGCACACGCTAAACACATGGTATGTATGTGAGAACCATTGCATTCCTCGATTATTTGTGAAATACTGTATAACAAATCAGGATTTAACCTCAAACCAATGCTATGCCACACATTCAATTGAGGTGCTGTATGTATGTAGATATGTAGTATGTAGATATTGATCATTGTAGAGGCTCTCAGAGGGCTAAAAGTGTTTGATAAATCGGAGCTCATCTTATCTTAACATACAGTATGAACATAAACACCACTGATGTGTTGCACACGATTCACACAGTCGGGCATAAACACGACGCGAAACACCCCCCACATCCTCCAGAACAGCGACGGAACGCTACGAGCGTCAGTTCGTCTGAAAGAAAAGTACTGATACCCCTCGTATTTCACCTTCAACAAGCAGGAAGGAACAAGCTCGATCCCTTCTCTTCGAAAGTCAAGCAGACGCGCTGTGACAGAAAGGGCCGTTGTGAAGGCTGAAGACGCGTACACTAAAGTGGTTTGATGAGAATCAGCCGTACACGAGATGGAGATCGGTTATTAAGAGTTAACGAGCCTTAATAACGTACGGGGCTTCCAAAGTTCTCCATTCATATATATTTTTTTATATCCTCTCCGTCCCAGTCCATTATTTGCAAGAAATCAACGCCTTGGTTAAATAACGCCTTGGTGACGTCGGGTGCTGGGGCTAGTAGCGGTGTAATGGTGTAGAGGATGGGCTCTGTCCTCCACCATTCATCACGGTGTGTGTCTGACACTGTTCTATTGTCCTCCTGGAGGTCCTCAGCTGTGACCCACATAGAGAGAGGAGGACAAGGGAACAGACGCACTTCGCTCTTCCTCTCTACTACACACACCCACATACACACCCACGCACCAAAAGAAAGACACACAGGCACATGCACGCAAGCACTTTCAAGCACACAAGACACACACACGATATAGCCCGCTAGGCTGAGAACACAAATCACATGAAGCCAATCAGCAGCAATTGCTCTCCCTCTCCCCTCTCTCACACACCTATTTGGTGTGTTTATATATACTGCGCTGGCTGCACACGTTTACATATAAACATCTTGATAAACAGTTAGAAACATTCACAGGTTTACCTTGAGTAAAGCTGCATGCTCCCGTGGATACGTACAGAAACACACAGACAAGCCCCTGTCTTTCTTAAATAATTACCCCACTTGCAAATGTGATCCTTCATTCGGAGCCGAATGCTATAGGTCTCCCCCTCGCTCTCATTAGAACACTTGGGTCCACAACAGAGCCGGGCTATTCGAGAAATGATCAATTAAAAAGGAGCATCACTTGCATATGAGGAAGAGGAGATTTATGAGTGGAGCAGTGCATGCCGCTGTGTCTGCCTTAGCAATCCGGCGCCACTCAGATTGTTTGTGACCAATCTCGAATCGTGGAGCCCGACGAAGACGAAGTGCTGTGTTGCTGTTAACGTCAGGAGTCTGAGGCCTGCGCAGGATTTATTAGGAATATTATCACAAGTTTTTGCTTTTTAATATGTGCCAAGCTCTTCCGAGGAATGTTTCCTCACAGCAATTATGCTCCTCAATACATGCCTTCCTATGCCTTCCTATGCCTTCCTATGCCTTCCTAT
>NC_060177.1:31628971-31731471 GCF_021184085.1 Oncorhynchus gorbuscha | reverse complement strand
TCCTTTTGCCTCCCCTCTCCGCCAAAGAGAGAACGCTTCTCCTGCTATATTGCAAAAGCAGAAATGATATGGAGGTACAGTATCCTCCACTCGTAATGTGTTTTTGGTGGCGTGTCAAAAATGAGGAGGGAAGCGTTATTGTTCTCTGGTGTTAAAACGCAATTACACTCTCTCAGTTTGATTGCACACACTACAATTGGGTGTTTTCTTACACTCACTGTGGGCTTGTATTGGCTGTGTAACTTTTGTGTCTGTTTTCTTTTTAAGACCAGAGGGGAACTGAGAGTATGATCGCGGGGTCCCTACATGGTTCAAATCTCACTTGGCAATGTTGGTATTGTTTTCTTGACAAAACGGTTTAATCGAAAGTAGCATCCTTATAGCTCCATATAAACACATTCCATATCTTACAAAGACGTGTGAAATAATAATGATTCCCCATCAATATGAGTATATAATACATGTACAACATAATCTAAAACCTCTGTAAACTGGATACCGTGTACTATGTCACAAGCAGTATGCTGAGTTCTAGTCCAAAAGGAATAGCGAGGCTGTATTGGCCTGTGGTTCTCCCCATATAAATGTAATGTCCTGCAGATATTGAGGCTGTGAACTTACGAGCTGTACGATGAGACCCGACCGGGAGCAGCTCGCTGCTGCCTCCCCTCCAACAGATGAATATGAAATAAAAGAGGGTATAAATATTTATGAAATGCATGATTCTTTGGCTGATATGAAGATGATTTCCCCCTGTCTATCCCCGTTTCCCACACTTTTCAAAAGGTATGTGATAAAATAAAAGACATGCCCAATCCTTCCTCACTCTTGCCTAGCAGTCCAGAATAGTGTAGGAACAAGTCTCTGACTCTCTCCTACTCTGTCTCTCTCTCTTTCTCTCTCTCTCTCTCTCTCTCTCTCTCTCTCTCTCTCTCTCTCTCTCTCTCTCTCTCTCTCTCTCTCTCAATTTCAATTCAATTCAATTCAAGGGCTTTATTGGCATGGGAAACGTGTTAACATTGCCAAAGCAAGTGAGGTAGACAACATACAAAGTGAATATATAAAGTGAAAAACAACAAAAATTAACAGTAAACATTACACATACATCTCTCTCTCTCTCTACCTCTCTCTCTCTCTGTCTCTCTCTCTCTCTCTCTCTCCCACTCTCTCTCTCTCTCTCTCTCTCTCTCTCTCTCTCTCTCTCTCTCTCTCTCTCTCTCTCTCTCTCTCTCTCTCTCATACTCTAAAGCATGGACAAGAGTGATCTTGGAATAGGTACTGTACATGTGCTTGCATTTGTACGTAGGTAGGTAGTGTCATGAGGCTGTGTAGCTGTGGTCTCTGACCTGTCTCTATGGTGGTGTTCTGCAGATGCACCGTACCTGGTGAGTGGTACGAGAGCAAGATAGGGAAAGCCCATTAGCAGATTATATATACAGTACAATGAAGGGCTCCTCCAACCTCTCTCACACGATCTGCTTTTACAAACCAAAGGCAACCCAGTGTCCACTCATCTAGGCTTTTAAAACACTTTACCAGGAGGGGTAGCCATCAGGTATGTGGGTTGAAAGAACGTATGCACTGTATAATATGGCTTTTCAAATGCCTTTCATTATGTCGCATCACAATGATCTTATGTCTGTCACGTTTATATGTTGTGTTTCGTATTGGGGTTTGTATTAATTGGGATTGTGTATGATTAGGGGTGTGTCTAGTTAGGCTTGGCTGCCTGAGGCGATTCTCAATTGGAGTCAGGTGATTCTCGTTGTCTCGGATTGGGAACCGTATTTAGGTAGCCTGAGTTCGCGTTGTATTTTGTGGGTGTTTGTTCCTGTCTCTGTGTTGTATTCACCAGATAGGCTGTAATTTGTTTCTTGTTTCGTTTGTTGTTTTCGTATTTCAGTTATTTCATGTACCGTCTTATCATTCATTAAAGTAATGAGTAACCTACACGCTGCATTTCGGTCTGACTCTCTTCTTACAACAGACTAACGTTGTTACAGAAACACCCACCACTCACAGACCGAGCAGCGTGTGAACGGGCAGGATCTAAAGGAGGACGTTATGGACGGTAGAGGCATGGATTATACGACGTGGGAAGAAATTGACAGGTGGGCGGCCGACCCAGAGCGAGTGCAGGAGCCCGCCTGGGATTCGCTTCAGCAGTGCGAAGAGGGCTACAGGCTAATGGAGTCAAAAAGGAAAACACGGCGACGCAGAGCGAAAACCGAAAGTAACGGGGGAAAGCGCAGAGAGAGAGTGGCTGAGTCAGGAGTCAGACCTGAGCCTACTCTCCCTGTTAATTGTGAGGAGCAGCAATATAAGGACTTCTGGTCTTGGGAGATGTTAGACGGAAAAGGACCCTGGGCGCAGCCGGGAGAATATCGCCGTCCCAAGGATGAAATAGACGCGGGTAAAGCGGAGAGGCGCAGGTATGAGGAGGCAGCACGGCGACCCGGTTGGAAGCCGGAAAAGCAGCCCCAAAAAATTATTGGGAGGGGCTAGAAGGGAGAATAGTTATGCCAGGTAGGAGATCTGCGCATACTCCCTGTGCTCACCGTTGGGCTAGAGAGACCGGGCAGGCACCGTGTTATGCTATGGAGCGCACAGTGTTTCCAGTGCGGGTGCAGAGCCAGGTGCGGCACATACCAGCCCTTCCTATTGGCCGGGCTAGAGTGGGCATCGAGCCAGGTAAGCTTGGGCAGGCTCGGTGCACAAGAGCTCCAGTGCGCCTGCACGGTCCGGTCTATCCAGAGCCACCTCTACACACCAGTCCTCCGGTAGAGCTCCCCGCACCAGGCTTCCTGTCTGTGTCCTCGAGCCAGTACCACCAGTTCCAGCACCACGCACCAGGCCTACAGTGCGCCTCGCCTGTTCAGCGCAGCCAGCGCTTTTCTCCTCTCCTGCGCTGTTGGAGTCTCCCGCCTGTTTAGCACAGCCAGAGCCTTTCTCCTCTCCTGCGCTGCCGGAGTCTCCAGTCTGCCCAGCGCCGCCAGTGCTCCCAGTCGGCCCAGCGCGGCCAGTGCTCCCAGTCTTCCCAGCGCGGCCAGTGCTCCCAGTCTGCCCAGCGCGGCCAGTGCTCCCAGTCTGCCCAGCGCGGCCAGTGCTCCCAGTCTGCCCGGCGCGGCCAGTGCTCCCAGTCGGCCCAGCGCGGCCAGTGCTCCCAGTCTGCCCGGCGCCGCCAGTGCTCCCAGTCTGCCCAGCGCGGCCAGTGCTCCCAGTCTGCCCGGCGCCGCCAGTGCTCCCAGTCTGCCCAGCGCCGCCAGTCTGCCCAGCGCCGCCAGTGCCGCCAGTCAGCCCAGCGCTGCCCGACAACCAGTCTCTTTCAGATCTGCCCGACAACCAGTCTCTTCTAGTTCCATCAGCCAGACAGGATTTACCAGAGCCTACTACCTGCCTGAGCTTCCTCTCAGTACTGAGCTTCATCTCAGTACTGGGCTTCCTCTCAGTACTGGGCTTCCCCTCAGTACCGGGCTTCCCCTCTGTCCCGAGCTGCCCCTCTGTCCCGGGCTGCCCCTCTGTCCCGGGCTGCCCCTCTGTCCCGAGCTGCCCCTCTGTCCTGAGCTGCCCCTCTGTCCCGAGCTACCCCTCTGTCACGAGCTGCCCCTCTGTCACGAGCTGCTCCTCAGTTATGTGGGGGTCTGGGTGAGGACTATTAGGCCATGGTCGGCGGAGAAGGTGGATTATCCCAGGACGCGAAGGGGAGGAAATAGGACATTAATGGAGTGGGGTCCACGTCCCGAGCCAGAACCGCCACCATGGACAGACGCCCACCCGGACCCTCCCTATGCTCTTGAGGTGCGTCCGGGAGTCCGCACCTTAGGGGGGGTTCTGTCACGCCTTGGTCATTGTATTTTGTGTTTTTGATATATGTTTGGGTAGGCCAGGGTGTGACATGGGTTTATATGTTGTGTTTCATATTGGGGTTTGTATTAATTGGGATTGTGTATGATTAGGGGTGTGTCTAGTTAGGCTTGGCTGCCTGAGGCGATTCTCAATTGGAGTCAGGTGATTCTCGTTGTCTCGGATTGGGAACCATATTTAGGTAGCCTGAGTTTGCGTTGTATTTTGTGGGTGTTTGTTCCTGTCTCTGTGTTGTATTCACCAGATAGGCTGTAATTAGTTTCTCGTTTCGTTTGTTGTTTTCGTATTTCAGTTATTTCATGTACCGTCTTATCATTCATTAAAGTCATGAGTAACCTACACGCTGCATTTCGGTCTGACTCTCTTCTTACAACAGATGAACGTCGTTACAATGTCAAAAATGCTATCCCACGTGATCTCTCATTGGACGGGTGTCTCATTTTAAAACATGTTTGTCAGTACTGTCAGAATGCTTTTTAAATGTAGCCTATCAATGTAGCCTATCAATGTAGCCTGTCAATGTAGCCTGTCGTGTCTGTCAGCAGAAACTGTGGTATAACACAAACCATGTTGAAAGGGGGATGATGTTAGCGTACTTCGCTAGATAGGCTGCCATTGGTTGGAGTAAAAAAGTATGTTAGGTCTACTTATCACTACGTTTAGCCAACTCTACAAAGATTCTACCGGTAGCTTGCAATGTCACGTCATCAGTTAACAAGACAGCGGTAAAATGCGCCTTTCAGCTGCTTGACAGGCAGAGCCCACATTGGATGGGAGATTTACTTAAACCACTCGTACCTGTCAGGTATAGTTCACTTTTATTTCATATCACTCAAAGGCTACCCTCACGTATCTGAAATGACATGATCAGTTGATGTCTACTGACCATGATAAGCATGCAGTTACGTGCTGTATAAATCTGATGATAGAGCTAAATGTGTCCAATTGTTTTGCATGGAATAATAATTGGACATTTGTAGTTCTGATTATATTAACACAATATAGGTATTATGATATTAAGAGGTTATGATATTACAACCAAATAATTCACATTTTACTTAACAATCCCTTGAAAAATGGCACACAGCGGTCAACGGTTTTAGTGGCACTGGGGGTCCCCTTGCCCCCCAGCAGGTAAATTGAGTGCTCTGCACCTTATTGTGATGTTTCATTGACGACGACCGATATCGTTAGCCGCTGATTTCTGAAGAGCATAAGTATAACATATTGGGTACTGATACTGTAGCCGTCGTAATATAAAGGCAATGGTGGCCCAATGTTTATTAACCATTAGATTGATAAAACACTGACCACAAGTTCACACTACCCTCAAGCCAGAGGTTTCCCATTACACCATATATGAGCCATTACACCGGGTGACTTTCAGCTTCTTAGAGGCTGTATTCACTATAGCCCAGAGTTTCATGGGGTATAGTAGCTGGGACCCTTGGCTGATAGACTGGCCCAGCACTTATTGGAGAGGCCTGTGTTTCCTTGAGTAAAGGTCCTGTGTTCATTAGAGTTGGAGGTGCAGCATGGACTCTGGGGACGGCAGACAACCCTCCTGCATTGATCAGTCAATTTGCCTCCGTGTGACCCCTGAGCGTCACCTTCCTCCGCTTCAGGGACCAGCTCACTCAGTCTAACCCCCCCTCTCTTGCTCCACGTGCGTCCCCCTCTCCATCTCAGCTCTCTATCCCTCCATCTGCTAACATTGTAACGTTCACATGGCTGCTCAGCAACTCCTCCTAGAGGCAGACCCTTAAACAAACATCTCCATATCTTTCTGTCTCTCTCTCTCTCTCTCTCTCTCTCTCTCTCTCTCTCTCTCTCTCTCTCTCTCTCTCTCTCTCTCTCTCTCTCTCTCTCTCTCTCTCTCTCTCTCTCTCTGTCTCTCTCTCTCTCTCTCTCTCTCTCTCTCTCTCTCTCTCTCTCTCTCTCGCTCTCTCTCTCTCTCTCTCTCGCTCTCACTCTCTATTCCTGCAATACACTGTATGATGCCGGCCCACCTGCATACAATTGATAATAATGCCGTTGAAACCATTTATTAACAGCTTTACTAAGATGACCATGAGCTGTGTTTTCTCATCCTGCCTGGATGGTAAGGCCTGCTTCTCTGGAGATGCACAACAGGCACAACTTTACTGTGTTTTTCTCTACTTCCTGAAATAGATACTTCCTCTCTCTAGAATGATTCTATACCCGATTTATTAAACCACACTGTGCGACTCTAATATAAGGGAAGAAACTAGTGGAGGGCACTCATGGTGATTTTCACCCCGTATTATCCTGGTGGTTGTGTTGTGTCCTACCCCCCAAAAAATGCACCCTGAACCCTAATGTTACAAGTGGCATACTAAATGTTTTTATCTGTGTTGTTTTGGGCGTGTCCACTCTAAGAGGCATTTTCTTACAGCCTTGTCCTAGACCTATTGTGCCTTTCCCTTCTGTTCCATGGTCCAGCAGCCCACCCCCACCACAGGGCCCTCCCCCTGGGAGAGGGACTGATGGACAGGAGGGTCTCAGATGGCGGTGAGGACACAGGGTCAGTATCAGTGCGAATGGCGCCAATAGAGACAGACAGGCGATGGGGCTGTCGGCTGGGGCTGGAGCACGGCTGCTTTGGCCCGCCGCCACACACACACACACACGCACAGCCCAGTACGATTGATCGACAGCCATCATCAGCGTCTGTCTCCACTATCGATTAGCCAGCAGGGTTATATAGGCTCTCTTCTCTACCTGTATCTTTCTCTAATACTACCTCCTTCTCCCTGTTCCTCCTCCAGGCCACACGCTGCACTCTGGGTAACCCTGTAATCCACTCTAATGCCACATCTGTCTAATACGGCTACACAAAATGTCACCTGTCAGCCAGGTCTGGACCACAAGGCTGTTATGGGCTTTGGGAGCATGTGTTCGTGCATGTACAGGCACACGCTCTAACGGACACACACACTCTATGGCCATCAAGTGGCTGGTCAACTATCCCCTTCAGTGTTTGATGTGAACAGAATTGACTTCATACTGGTTGAGACTGTGTGCAGAGAGAGAGAGCTACTCAGCTCCTCTCATTGGTCTGAGTGTGTTAGCCAGGAAACAAATTAATCTGATTGCAAACGTGGTGCAGAAAAATCATTAGGGCAGGAGTGTGGAACAATACAGATTAGGATGAAACAAGGCACATTAAAAAAAACACCTTGGAACGAGAGTCTATCTAAAAACGTTAACGTGTAATAGTGAAGAGCGTGTCAGAGTTTATAGACTGTAAGTAATTACCAAGGAGAGAAGAGAAGAAGAGATACATCAAAATACTGAGTGGGTCATTAAACAAACAGCCATTCTGAAGTTTCTGATCTCAAGTTTTACTGAAGGCAAAGTTTTGACTCAAATTCCCACACTAAGAGTCACCAGAGACACTCTGTCTTGATTACTTTTAAAATTGTCATAACGCGTCGTTCTCGAGTAATGTTATAGAAAATAATAGGGTTGTATGCTTCAGAGAGATGGGGATGTTGACTTGTCCTCAGATGTGTTGGAAAGTGGCATCATGAGTAGAGATTACTCTGTGCCTATCCAGTTCTCTACTGCCATGCAGAGCCATGCAGAGCAGCAAACCAATCTGTGTGAAGGAGGAAGAGGCCCAGTGAGGAATAGCTGAGCAGGTGTAATCTAGTCCTGTAGTCCTGGGACTCAATGCTTTTAATCAGGGAGCAAATCGGCCTCATCTCTGGGTGTCATGCCTTGGTCTTAGTATTTTGTGTTTTCTTTAATTATTTGTTCAGGCCAGGGTTGTGACATGGGGTTATTGTATTGTTCGTATTGGGGTTTGTAGTATTTGGGATCGCGGCTGATTAGGGGTGTTTTTATAGGCTTGGCTGCCTGAGGCGGTTCTCAATCAGAGTCAGGTGATTCCCGTTGTCTCTGATTGGGAACCGTATTTAGGTAGCCTGGTTTCTCTTTGTATTTTGTGGGTGATTGTTCCTGTCTCTGTGTAGTTTCACTGTGATAGGTTTTCGTTCCGTTTGTTGTTTTCGTTTATGTATAAGTTATTTCATGTATCGCAATCTCTTCATTAAAGACATGAGTAACCACTACGCTGCATTTCGGTCCGACTCTCTTTCTACAAACAAAGAACGACGTTACACTGGGCAGAATATTGAGAATGTTCATAGAGGCGCTCCTCCGTGCTTATACTTTGGGTGACAGGGCTGATCGACCTTAAAGCCCCTCTCAAAATGAGCCAGAGGCCCCATCCCTTCAAATAACCGCGGACAAATCTGAATCCTCATGGTGTTCTCTGCTTCCTGATTTTCACCTGCATTTTTGGAATTGCAAATTGACTTTGTAGTTGCATCCCTCAGCGGTTCTGGTATCCTTAGTGATGGATCATATGTATTCCCTTCCTTGAAGAACACAGTATATCTAAATGCAGAGTTCACATTCAGAGTGTAATGTTTTAGATGCGGGTCGCGTGGGGTCGGTATTAATGTGTACTGTATATATGGGTATGGTGATGGGTAGGCCTAATACTCCCATCCAGGTATTTGTGTGGTGTGGTGAGGGATTAGCAGGCAGTAGGAGTGAATGTGTGGCGAGACGGGAGACTCCTGGACGAGGAGCGTCCTCTGCTTTCTCCTCCGGGCGGCATGTGGCTTTGTGCTCCGACTAATCTGCCAGATTGTTGTCGCTCCCATAAAGCCACAGATAAGACATAGCTGCTGGGATTGGATTGCCTAGCCCCGGTTCTTGACACCAGCGAAACCAAAAAACTGCCGCTGGTAGACCCCCACTACAACCCCCACCCTCAACCCGACCTCATCCCACTCGCCCCCAAGATACTGTATTTAATTTACCAGCAGCGGGGAATGTGGGCTTTTTCTTCAACTTCTTCTTTCTCCATTTTTTTTCTCCATCTTCTCATCAGGATTATAAAAGGATCTTAAAAGTGTCTGTACATGCTACTCTTTCATATGCTTCTGGTTATTGCATTGCAAATTCAGGGCCCTCTGGAGCAATGTAAATCGTTCAGCAAATGTCTTTGAAAAAGTGTGGCTGCTGGAGGAAAGGGGAGGAGAGGGGGTGCGGGGGAAGAGATGGAGTAAAAAGAAAGGGAAGAAGGAAAATGACTTATTTTTCTCTCTCTCTCTCTCTCTCTCTCTCTCTCTCTCTCTCTCTCTCTCTCTCTCTCTCTCTCTCTCTCTCTCTCTCTCACTCTCTCACTCTCTCTCTCTCTCTCTCTCTCTCTCTCTCTCTCTCTCTCTCTCTCTCTCTCTCTCTCTCTCTCTCTCTCTCTCTCTCTCTCTCTCTCTCTCTCTCTCTCTCTCTCTCTTGCTCAGGTCATTAGAGAGTTTTAATTAAAGATGCAGGATTAGTCCAGTTAGTGGCCTGAGTCACTCATCCTCGCTCTCTTCCTCTCTCTCTCTCTCTCTCTCTCTCTCTATAGGTTGTGTAAAGAGTAGGGAGACGAGGATACGAACGGTTTCCTGTGTGTGTGTGTGTGTGTGTGTGTGTGTGTGTGTGTGTGTGTGTGTGTGTGTGTGTGTGTGTGTGTGTGTGTGTGTGTGTGTGTGTGTGTGTGTGTGTGTGTGTGTGTGTGTGTGTGTGTGTGTGTGTGTGTGTGTGTGTGTGTGTGTGTGTGTGTGTGTGTGTGTGTGTGCGTGTGTGTGTACCGCAAGTGAATGCTGGTGTGAGTGCGTGTATGACTCAGGTGAGGATTCCTCGACGAGTGCTACATTAAAGGTTTTATTGAAGAGCAGTGAGATCAAACGCCGTACACCCCCGTTGCCATTGATCTAAAGAAGCACGCTCCCTCTCCCTCTCCCCATCCACAGGGTCGAGCCCTTCACAAGGGAGGAAGAGACCAGTGGCTCATACTCACACACCCTTCACACCCAGGCAGTGTTCATTTTGTCACCTATTTAAGATTTTGTTTGAAGTCTTTATGACTAAAATGCCTTTTAGTCTTAGTCCCATTAGAGTAATTACATCCGTCTTAGTTATCAGTTGTCTAAAACATCTGGACAATTTGTCACAGTCTTTTCTTTTAATAAATAGTTCATACAAACATCAAACATAACTTCCATTCTGCACATAATTTCCACTCCCTTAAAGCCTATTTATGCTTGATCTGAAAATGTGGTCCGGAGGCTCCATACGGAGGGTGTGAGGGAATTGCGGAGCCTCCAGAGGCTTACCGAGGCCAAATCGTGCTCCTTACCACATCGCTGTGCGCCTTCAAAATTGTTTCAACAATGTAGAGGACTCCGTGTAGCTTCGCAATGACATGACTGGTTAACGGTAGGTGGGGGCAGTACATGCGGTATTAACACAAACTCACTTCCTTGACAACAAACATAAAGTACTTTGACGAAAGGCAATTAGAACAAGTTCACAAATTAACATCTTCATGACACCTCGTGTAGAGATTTGAAAGACACGCAAATGAGTCTGAACTCCTGGAAAGAGATCAGGAAGGTAACGGGGATAGATGTGGTACAGAGGTCAACAGAATGTAGACCGTGGGGTACAGAAGGATCCTGGATTCAACAAATCTGAACTAACACAAGTGGATATTTGTCAAATCCGGCATGATTGATGTATTGTAACAAGCCCACAATGTGATTACTAAAATCCGATGTGGATAGATTTTGTCTGTTTTTTTGCTGCATTACATTTACAAGTTGTCCCTTTCCAGGTTTAGAAACAGTGACTGCTAACCCCCATTCGTATGAGCTGTTAGCTTAGCTAGCATGCAGACATCGGTGGTGGTAGTCAAGGTAGTTCACTGTAATTTTATCCTCAACATAGTGTGAAATACACATTTAAACAATATCTTAAATGTTGGCTGAGGACGGCAATGAGCAGTTCCGTGATGGAGACGAAGGTGGGGAAACTGTGGAGCCTTTTAACTTGCCATCTTGGCTGAGCTCCTGTGTCAAGCACCGGGAAACGGACTCCGACATCTCAGAAGAGGAAAGGTCTTGTCTTTTCATTTAGCCAGTTGCTTGTAATTAGCTGGATGGCTATAGAGATTAGCCTTGAACCACTATGAGTGTTGCGGCGCGGATCAATTTATCGGCTGCGTATGACAGCTCCCCGAAGCGCAAGGAGAATGAATGCTCTGACTTCTGTGGAGGCCCGCAGTGCAGTCAACGCTATAAGGCCACTGCAGATGTCGGGATGCCCATGCAGAGACTTTTATTCACAGCAATTTTAGTCACATAATAGTTTGTTCGTTATTTCACCCCCCCCCCCAAAAAAGAAAAATCACTTTTATGCTACCTTTAACTTCCATCATGTGCACATTCAGACAGCCTTGTCCGACTAGGTCTACTATTCCCTCGCATACCTTAGCTGCCAGCATTGATATTGTGGCAGATTGTAACCAATGCTATAAATAACGATATGCTATAAAGCCTTGGCTACAGGTTAAACCATTTACAGCTCTAATTTTTCATTAACCGGGTAAATAACAGTGGTTTCCTTGAAACCAGGAGAATTTGAGTTTTCCCAGAAATGCCGGAAGTATTACTGTCCTCCTAATATTCAACAAATAGCATTAGGTTTTTTCCCATTGGATTGTTCAACTGGAAGATGTCCATTCTGCCAAATAGAGGATTGCATTCATTATTCTATGATTAGACACAGCTTTATGTCTAATAGTCTCACGTGGAATTCTCGTAACCTCACTTTTTTTTGTTTTTGACTCATATGAAAAGTAATTTGTCATAGTTAGGTATTTTTCAAGGGCATCTCGCCCCAATAATGTCATAGTTTTAGTCAGGAAAAATGATTTATTCACAAGTATTTTGTGTCATAGTTATTGTTGACGAAATGGACACAGGTCATGTCGGTGTTGCCTGGGGTACAACAAGGAGGTGAGAAAAGGAGGACCACTAGAGTGATCTTTGTTTGGACTCGTCAAATTGAATTATCATTAGCAGTTTGTTCGTTGCATCCTGTATGTACAGGCAGTTGATGTCAGCTGTCCTGGTTGACTATCCTTAGTCCTAGTAAAAGGGGAAGAGTTGGAAAAGCTGTAACCTCTAGTTATGCTCCTTAGCATTTAGGCCCTGGTCTTAGCTGCAGTAGAAAACCTATTGAGGGGATGAGCTTCCTTTTTACATATTTTTCTATCCTGAATTTTGCTGCTGTCGACAACTGTTTTTCAAGCCATGTCATGTTTGCTGAAATCCTGCATCACAATAAATCAAGTACTGTTTTTTTCTACTACCGTGGGTCCTCCTCATTCCCACCTATCACCTCCTTTGCCGAATCTGGGTCTGCTATTCTACACATGGTGGTCACCAAACAGATACCTTTCAAAGTCAGGAGAAAACTGCACGTGGCACCTCATTCCGGAGTACATCTCCGACGGGATCTTATAATCATATTCAATTAAAAGCTTGTCCTGCTGTTTATATCCCGGCATCTAAAAGCAGGCTTCTAATAAGAGTTGCAATAGAATCCCGAGGTGTGGCAGACAGACAGGCAAACCCAGATTGAAGTTTTGGGGGCTATTGAGAAGCTATGCTTCTGTCTCCCTGTCTGTGTGTGGAGGCTGCCTAGAGGCAGCAAGGAGTGTGGGTCTGACAGGACAGTGTGGCAGCGTTTGACGTGGCTGACAGGGCTGTCACAGCCCCATCACTGCCACGATGCTCGTCTCTCTGCTCACAGTCCTGACCTCTGTGGATGGTCCCGGGGCCCCATCGGTCACGCCGTCCCTGTCTTTCCACAGACGCTCCTGACAGGAGACATGAGCTCTCAGCCGCTTGCACAGGCACCTGGGACACACCAGGGACCCGCCAGGTAGGGCCCAGGCTCTCTCCTCTCTCCCCCTCCACTGTCTCCTGGCTAGCAGCGCGGTAGAGAGGGAGGCGGGAGGAATAGAAAAGAGGGAAAAACAACATGACATTTAAAACACCACATCCCCGGTTTGAACAGAAGATAGGCATATGGACCCTCTGGATGTTCCTGTTGCTGCCTAGTTTGGAGAGGGGATGTTGTGGAATGTATGATAAAAGTCTGGACAGGATGTGAACTACGTACATTTATGATAGATGACGGAGCAGATGCTTGCTGTGAGAGTGATTGGATTAGTTGTGTGTGCGCACGTGTGTGTGTGTGTGTGTGTGTGTGTGTGTGTGTGTGTGTGTGTGTGTGTGTGTGTGTGTGTGTGTGTGTGTGTGTGTGTGTGTGTGTGTGTGTGTGTGTGTGTGTGTGTGTGTGTGTGTGTGTGTGTGTGTGTGTGTGTTGTATGTATCTGCATGAGTGTGTTTTTAAATCGCACATTTGCATCGAGGAGACAGATTAAATACTCTCAAATCTGCTTACATGTCCACTCCCTGCAGAGTAGTGTGACTGTACTATGTATCTATGTCACTGGAATGAAAGCAGAGAGCAAGTGCTCTACATACCTTAAAAATCTCTACGGGAACGGTGCCCCACCAGCCCCGGCCCCACAGGACGGTTGAGCTAATGTAGGCTAATGTGATTAGCATGAGGTTGTAATTAACAAACAAAAAAATCGCAGAACATAAACATAGCTGATATGGGCTGAAAGGTTGAATTATTGTTAATCTAACTGCACTGTCCAATTTACAGTAGCTATTACAGTGAAAGAATACCATGCTATTGTTTGAGGAGAGTGCACAATTATGAACTTGAAAATGTATTAATAAACCAACTAGGCACATTTGGGCAGTCATGATACAACATTTTGAACATAAATGCAATGGTTCATTGGATCAGTATAAACTTTGCACATATACTGCTGCCATCTAGTGGCCAGAATCTAAATTGCGCCTGGGCTGGAATAATATATTATGGCCTTTGAAATGGTATGCAAATCCTTGCTTCAGGTCCTGAGCTACAGGAAGTTAGATGTGGGTATGTCATTTTAGGCGAAAATTGAAGAAGAAAAAAAGGTCAGCACCTTAAAACCTGTTAATCCTACCCCCTACTTTTTCGAACATTCTGTTAAAAATCGCGCAACATTTCAGCGCCCTGCTACTCATGCCAGCAATATAGTATATGCATATGATTAGTATGTGTGGATAGAAAACACTCAGACGTTTATAAAACTGGTTAAATCACGGCTGTTACTATAACAGAACGTGCGTTTCATCGAAAAGCGCAGGAAAATCTGATCACTGAAAATGGAAATATATATCCATGCGCGACTTGAACCCATTGATAAAGGTGAACCACATTTAATGGGGCTGAGGTTGCAATACCTACAGCTTCCACACGTTGTCTAGAGTCTTGTCATTTGCCTAGGCTTTGTTTCTTGGTCAAACAGACGCAAGGCAACGCATTTCCTCCGGTCTCTGACCGGATATTTTTTCCAGACGGACAGCTAAAGAATATACTTCGCCTCGTGATCAATTTGATCGCTTATTAACGTTTAATAATAACTAAAGTTGCATTACAAAAGTATTTCGAAGTGTTTTGTGAAAGTTTATCGTCGACTTTTTTAATTTAAAAAAAATGACGTTACGTTATAAGACGCTATTTTTTTCCGTTTATCACACAGTCTTCATAGATCGATATCTAGGCTATATATGGACCGATTTAATCGGAAAAAAAAGACCCAATAGTGATTATGGGACATCTAGGAGTGCCAACAAAGAAGAAGGTCAAAGGTAATGAATGTTTTATATTTTATTTGTGCGGTTTGTGTAGCGACGACTATGCTAATTATTTTGTTTACGTCCCCTGCGGGTCTTTTGGGGTGTTACATGCTATCAGATAATAGCTTCTCATGCTTTCGCCGACAAGCATTTTAAAAATCTGACTTGTTGCCTGGATTCACAACGAGTGTAGCTTTAATTCAATACCCTGCATGTGTATTTTAATGAATGTTTGAGTTTTAACCAGTACTATTAACATTTAGCGTAGAGCATTTGCATTTCCAGATGTCTAGATGGGACGCAGGCGTGCCAGGTAGGACCAAGAGGTTAAGAGGTTTTAAACATGCTTTGAAAAACTTAAAATTAAAACTAATCCCCACAAATACTAGTCACGCCAGTCAAGGGTGCTCCTATTGACACGGGACAGAGAGATTCAACTAACACCAACTAATACTGACAAGCATATACAGTGTCCATTACAGAACAGACATTAAGTGGAGAAGGCTGCATTGTGGAAGACTAGAGGACTGTAATGAAGTCGACAGGATCATTAGTGAGCAACAACTGCCTTCCACTCATGTGATGGGAATCAGCTAAGTCAAAGGACTACAGGCCCTGGTTTGGTTCAGCCAAACACATTACAGGAAAAGTGTCGGCAGGACAGAACATTCCAGAGCAGATGACATGAGTGAATTATTCAGATTGTTATGGAACCTCAATCTCTTTCCCTATAAATCACCTATCTGTCGGTCTGTCTCTGTCTGTCTGGTCCAGACCAAATCAGATGGAGAGATCAGAGGAGAGAGACACTGAATGACACCTGTTCGACCCGCTAGTAGAATCAATAGTAACATCGCAGTAACATAGCACTGGCTTTATAATATATAATAATAATAATAATAATTTATGTGGGCTACAGTGTGTGTAAGGTAGTTAGGTGGCAGTGAGCGGGTTAAGAGTCTGCCTTACACACACACCATGGCCAGGAGCTGTGTGTTTCTCTTTAAAATGGGCGACGAGCCATGTGTGGGGTCATTAGTCTCTCCACTGTCCTTCACTTATAAAGGACAACATGTCAATGAGCAAATTAGTGTTTTTCCTGCTTTGTAAAAGGACCTTGACTTTTATGATGTCTTTACTTTGTTTGTAATATATATATATATATATATATATATAGGGAGCGCAGACAAATCATAAATTACAGAGCTATAAAGAAATGAATCTAGTGCTCAATGGGTATTTCGTTTTTGTATTGCATAGCAAACAAATTATACCCATTAACAGTACTTGCTATTGAAGCATGCACAGTATAGAATCCAAAATAACTTTCTAGCTGTTACTCCGATGTGCACATTTAACACAGTAAAACATGTTAAACATCCATTAGGTTGAGGCCAGCCATCAGATTGAAACCCTCCAGAGTACAGTGGCTACAGTAAATTGCCAATTTAGGCTTTCTATATTTTGTTGTTGTTTTTCTGTAATGGTGCAGGAGTCATTGTTTTGCTCTTGGTCCCAGCGTCTGATACTGTCAGAGCCTAGGATCCTGCAGCAGACTGCCTGGGGCCCAGGCCCTATAAGCCCAAGGAGTGTCACAACGTATGGATTGGCCCATTTATCATGTAATCTGGAGAGCGAATGGACGGGGCGCTATCAGCAATCTGGTATTGATCCCGGCAGGGGCCATGCTATTGTTCATCTGTGGAGCCGGAGTGGCACACAGCATTAATGAAAGAAACTAAACAATGCATAGCAATCAGAGTCACATCTTTCTGAGAGGAGAAAAAGAAGAGGGGTGAGGAAACAAGAAAAAATGATAAAAAAGTTGAGATAGCAGGAGAAACTTTGTATTATATTTGCTGTAGGAAGGTCTAAAGATTATCTTTGTTCACCTGTTCATAGCCGTCCACTGTTCATGGCCGTCCACTGTTCATGGCCGTCCACTGTTCATGGCCGTCCACTGTTCATGGCCGTCCACTGTTCATAGCCGACCACTGTTCATAGCCGACTCAGGCACTAAGCATCAATCATTTATATCAAGGCTGGATGTGACATACACTATACATACAAAAGTATATGGACACCCCTTCAAATTAGTGGATTTTTAAAAAATTATTATTTACATTTTTTATTTAACCTTGATTTAACTAGGCAAAAAAGGTTATGGACAAATTCTTCTTTACAATGACTGGGTTTGGCTATTTCAGCCACACCCGTTGCTGACAGGTGTATAAAATCGAGCACACAGCCATGCGATCTCCACAGACAAATATTGGCAGTAGAATGGCCTTACTGAAGAGCTCAGTGACTTTTAACGTGGCACCGTCATAGGATGCCACCTTTCCAACAAGTCAGTTCCTCAAATTTGTTTTAAGTGCTGTTATTGTGAAGTGGAAAACTCTAGGAGCAACAACGGCTCAGCCGCAAAGTGGTAGGCCAAACAAGATCACAGAACGTGACGGCCGAGTGCTGAAGCGCGTAGTGCATCTGTCCTCGGTTGCAACAATCACTGCTGAGTTCCAAACTGCCTCTGGAAGCAACGTCAGCACAATAACTGTTCATCGGGATCTTCATAAAATTAGTTTACATGACCGAATAGCCACACACAAGCCTAAGATCACCATGCGCAATGGCAAGCTTTGGCTAGAGTGGTGTAAAGCTCACTGCCATTGGATTCTGGAGCAGTGGAAACACATTCTCTGGAGTGATGAATCACACTTTTGGCTGATGCCAGCTACCTGCCCCAATGCATAGTGCCAACGGTAAAGTTTGGTGGAGGAGGAATAATGGTCTGAGGCTGTTTTTCATGGTTCAGGCTAGGCCCCTTAGTTCCAGTGGAAGGAAATATTAATGCTACAGCATGCAATGACATTCTAGATGATTCTGTGCTTTCAACTTTGTGGCAACAGTTTGGGGAAGGCCCTTCCTGTTTCAGCATCACAATGCCCTTATGCACAAAGGAGGTCCATGCAGACATGGTTTGTCAAGATCGTTATGGAAGAACTTGACTGGCCTGCACAGAGCTCTGACCTCAACCCCATCGAACGCCTTTGGGATGAATTGGAATGTAGACTGCGAGCCAGACCGAATCGCCAAACATCAGTGCCCGACCTCACTAAGTCCCTGCAGCAATTTTCCAACGTCAAGTGGAAAACCTTCCCAGAAGACTAGAGTCTGTTATAGCAGCAAAGGGGGGACCAACTCCATATTAATGCCCATCATTTTAGAATGAGATGTTCGATGAGCAGGTGTCCACATACTTTTGGCAATTTAGTGTACTTTATAGCAAACTACAATATATGCCATTAAGCAGACGCTTTCTTTCCAAAGAGACCTACAGCCATGTGAATCAACCCACTATCCCTATAGTAAGAGCAGCATCACCATGTGCAAATAGTGTTTGCCAGATACAATAGAGAAGCTTTAGATCAGTGGTCACCAACTGGTCAATCAAGGTCGACTTGCCGATCTCCAAGGCATTTATAGTTGATTTTTTTACAGAAATGTTTGGCAATGATAAAGCTTTGCATTCATATTTTTTTGTATTCCTCTTGCGCAGCTGGTGGTAGGTGCACCCGATTCAGCATGCCGGATAGCCAAAGTGTTCCGATTTTGAACCATTTCATGTGTCTGAAGGTACAAACTCTGGAGAGCAAATCAAGTGCACTATGTGCATAGGCCTACCCCTGGCCAATCAGATGGCTCATATTACCATGTCTGCAGTAATGTAGCAGGCAGAAAAACAAAGGTACAGCAAAAAACATGACTAGAGAGAAACTGTCAACAAATACGGCAAAGGGTGTCTGTTTTTATGAGTGAGTTCATGTTTAACCTCTACCGGATAGGTGTCCCTAAACCGGGACAGTTATTGCTCAATATGAAATCATGTGAATAGAATGATGGTGTAAACAACAGCCAACCTTCTGGGACATAGTCATATCTTAGATGAGAAGAAAGTTGACATTCTTGTTAGTCTAACTGCAGTGTCCAATTTACAGTAGCTGTTACAGTGAAAAAAATGACCATGCTATTGTTTGAGGAGAATGCACATCAACAAATCACTGTTATCACGGTAACCGGTTTGATACAATCACCTCTGAAGGTAAATAATGTACTTACATTCAGTAATCTTGCTCTGATTTGTCAACCTGAGGGTCTACAGAAATACAATCTTGTGTAGTTTTGTTTGAAAAAAAATATATATATTCAAATGTAGGAACTGGGTTCTACAGTTTGATCCCACTGCTGTCTCTGGCTCCACACACACACACACCCCTACCCCCCACCCCCCGGACATCTAGATGTGTGAAGGTTAGAGTCTTTTCTGTAGGGAAGCTAATGACCCATCGTGTATGACATTCCCGAGAGTGTGTAAACATTTAAATGTTTTATTACCATAGCATTTTTGTATGTTCTCTATAGTTATGTACTTGAGGATGTATAAATCGACCAATTCGGGACATTTGTGCAAACTCCTGGCAGACAAAATATTGTGTAGTGATGTAATTCTTCACTGGATCAGTCTGCAACTTTGCACACACACACACACTTCTGTCATCTTGTGGGCAAGATTTAAATAACACATAGAATCCTCTCAATGTATGGCCTTTCTCTTGCATTTCAAAGATGATGGAACAAAATAAATAATAGATCTGGTAAAAGACAATACTAATGTGTTATATTCTCTTACATTAATTTCACATTTCCACAAACTTCAAAGTGTTTCATTTCAAATGGTATCGAGAATATGCATATCCCTGCTTCAGGTCCTGAGGTACAGGCAGTTAGATATGGGTCATTTTGTCATTTTAGGAGAGAATTGAAAGAAATGGTCTGTTGTTACTCTGTCAACACCTTTTAGAAAAAGATGTATACCATAGAATGAGAATTGATCGTACTTCCACTCGCGCTATAACCACCACTGCAGCTGTAATGAACGAGTAGGAAAGTGTATTGATAGCCGTGCATTGTTATTGTTAGCGGCTTATGTCTTTTTTACAGGGTTTTTTATGGCTTTGGTACTACTTTCACAAGTATGCAGTACATTTTCACAACTCCTAGTACAAAACTCCAAACTGGTCACGCTTGTAACGTAGCCAGTCTTTCATTCAAAACCTGTCATTGTGCATTCATTTGGATTGTAAAACATCTTTCACCACACATATATTGATTTAAAATACAAGCTTATTGTGAAATGTACTGAAAACATTGGTTTAATCACAAAAACACAACATAATGATATCTTTTCAATTTAGTTGATTTAATTCCCAGCGAATCCAATAGCAAACAATGCAAGATACGCGTTTAAAATCACCCATAGAAGTGCTGAAAGTAATATGTTACAGTACTGTAAATTGCAGTAGATTACACAGTTTTCACATTAGGCAATACACTTACATTCCCCAACAGAATTGACAGAAAATCTATAATTTAAATCATATCTATCCAATGTGTAATCACTTACATTTTTTATTTGTCAGGTATAATTGCAACATAGGTGTACTGTCTGTAATCAAATGTAAGAAATTCAATTAAAGAAATTAAATCAATGAAAATAAAACAATGTTAAGCCTGCATTAATTTGCATCGAGCCTGTCTTGAGCATTTGGCCGTAAATTCTCATAAACATCACAGGGAATGTCCTCATTGTTCATGCACAGCGGGAAAAACCTTTGGGATGGCGACTCCAAGCTTGACATTGGTCTGCATTGACATTGTCGCATGCCTCATCCGTGGCCGGAAGGAGGGTGGCACACTCATTGGGATGGCGATCGTACACCTTCCTCCTTCATGCTGAAGAACAAATCCTCTAAAGGGTTGAGGAAAGGAGAGTATGGGGGCAGGTATAGGGACACGAATTGGGGATGGGCCCGAAAACCATGACATTGGTGACACCTTCACGTTGACAGGAGGCCTGCTCAATTTAATTGAGAAACACAATGAGGTGTGCAGCATTGTAGGATCCAAGTAATGGCCTATGTCCTACTACACCATCTTCAGAGATAGCTATGCACATGGAGATGTCCAGGCACTTGTAAAGGCCACCCGTTGGCCACGTGGTTCCGCCCACAGCCTCGAGTTTTGACCAGGTTATAGCCCGCTTCATCAACAAAGAGATACTTGTGATGGTTCACAGCAGCTTCATCGTGCTCTGATTTGTCAACATGAGGGTCCCAGAAATAATATGTAGTGTAGTTTGTCAGATTTTTTCATTTTTTACATTCAAATGTATTTCACCTTTATTTAACCAGGTAGGCCAGTTGAGAACACCTTTATTTAACCAGGTAGGCCAGTTGAGAACACCTTTATTTAACCAGGTAGGCCAGTTGAGAACACCTTTATTTAACCAGGTAGGCCAGTTGAGAACACCTTTATTTAACCAGGTAGGCCAGTTGAGAACACCTTTATTTAACCAGGTAGGCCAGTTGAGAACACCTTTATTTAACCAGGTAGGCCAGTTGAGAACACCTTTATTTAACCAGGTAGGCCAGTTGAGAACACCTTTATTTAACCAGGTAGGCCAGTTGAGAACACCTTTATTTAACCAGGTAGGCCAGTTGAGAACACCTTTATTTAACCAGGTAGGCCAGTTGAGAACACCTTTATTTAACCAGGTAGGCCAGTTGAGAACACCTTTATTTAACCAGGTAGGCTAGTTGAGAACACCTTTATTTAACCAGGTAGGCTAGTTGAGAACACCTTTATTTAACCAGGTAGGCCAGTTGAGAACACCTTTATTTAACCAGGTAGGCTAGTTGAGAACACCTTTATTTAACCAGGTAGGCTAGTTGAGAACACCTTTATTTAACCAGGTAGGCCAGTTGAGAACACCTTTATTTAACCAGGTAGGCTAGTTGAGAACACCTTTATTTAACCAGGTAGGCTAGTTGAGAACAAGTTCTCCTTTACAACTGCGACCTGGCCAAGATAAAGCACAGCAGTTTGACACATAAAACAGCACAGAGTTACACATGGAATAAACAAACATAGTCAATAATACAGTAGAAAAAAACAAAAATCAATATACAGTGAGTGCAATTGAGGTAAGATAAGGGAGGTAAGGCAATAAATAGGCCATGGTGGAAGTAATTACAATATAGCAATCAAATGGAATGGTAGATGTGCAGAAGATTAATGTGCAAGTAGAGATACTGTGGTGCAAAGGCGCAAGATAAATAAATAAATACAGTATGGGGATGAGGTAGTTGGATGGGCTGTTTACAGATGGGCTATGTACAGGTGCAGTGATCTGTGAGCTGCTCTGACAGCCGGTGCTTAAAGCTGTAGGAACTGGGTTCTACAGTTTGACAACACTGCTGTCTCTGACTCCACCCCCACCCAGCCCAGCTAAATAAATGTGTGAAGATCAGTGTCTATTCTGTAGGGAAGCTAATGATCCATCATGTATGACCTTCCTGGGAGTAAACTTAAATGTTTTATTACCATAGCATTTTTGTATGTTCTCTATATTATGTACTTGAAAATGTATTATTTGGCCAATTCGGCACATTTGTGCAAACTCCTGGCAGACAAAATATTGTGAAGAGATCTAATTCTTCACTGGAACAGTCTGAAACTTTGCACAAACACAGCTGCTATCTTGTGGACAAGATCTAAATTACACATAGAATCCTATCTCGATGTATTTTTTGGTAATAACATTTACCAGATCTAATGTGTTGTATTCTCTTACATGAATTTCACATTTCAACAAACTTCAGTGTTTTCTTTCACCATCACCCTCTAAAAATATTTTTGGGTTAGTTATTTTTACACTATTAGTTCCAGTATGATATTGTGAAGCAGCATGTGCATCAAATAATAACAGTAATACAGAATATACCTGTACCTGAATATACACGGCCAGCAGTTGGTTAACCAGGTTGGTGTTTCTCTCAAAAGGCATCAGGTGGTTTGCTAAAGTATTCGCCCTCTTGGCGTTCTTCCTATTTTGTTGCCTTACAACCTGGAAATAAAATAGATTTTCAGGGAGTTTGTGTCGTTTGATTTACACAACGTGCCTACCACTTTGAAGATGCAAAATATGTTTAATTGTGAAACAAACAAGAAATAACACAAAACACTGAAAACTTGAGCGTGCATAACTATTCACCCCCCCCCAAAAAAAAAGTCAATACTTTGTAGAGCCACGTTTTGCAGCAATTACAGCTTCAAGTATCTTGAGGTATGTCTCTATAAGCTTGGCACATCTAGCCACTGGAATTGTTGCCCATTCTTCAAGGCAGAAATCTTTAAGTCATACCACAAATTCTCAATTGGATTGAGGTCTGGGCTTTGACTAGTTGATTTGAAGACATTTACATTGTGTTGCTTTAGCAGTATGCTTAGGGTCATTGTCCTAAAGGATGGTGAACCTCCATCCCAGTCTCAAATCTCTGGAAGAGTCAAACAGGTTTCCCTCAAGAATCTCCCTGTATTTAGTGCCATCCATCATTCCTTCAATACTGACCAGTTCACAAGTCCCTGCCGATGACAAACATCCCCACAGCATGATGCTGCCACCACCATGCTTCACTGGGATGATGCTCTTGGGGTGATGAGAGGTGTTGGGTTTGCGCCAGACATGCCATTTTCCTTAATAGTTAAAAAGCTCAATTTTAGTCTCATCTGACCAGAGTATCTTCTTGCATATGTTGGGGAGTCTCCCACATGCCATTTGGTGACACCAAACGTGTTTGATATTTTTTTTCTTTAAGCAATGACTTTTTCTGGCCATTCTATCATAAAACCCATCTCTGTGGACTGTACAGCTTAAAGTGGTCCTATGGACAGATACTCCAATCTCCACTGTGACGCTTTGCAGCTCCTTCAGGGTTATCTTTGGTCTCTTTGTTGCCTCTCTGATTAATGCCCTCCTTGCCTGGTCCATGAGTTTTGGAGGGCTGCCCTCTCTTGGCAGGTTTGTTGTGGTGCCATATTCTTTCCATTTTTTAATAATGGATTGAAATGTTTCTCTGTGGGAAGTTATGGATATTATTTTATAACCAACCCTAATCTGTACTTCTCCACAACTTTGTCACTGACCTGTTTGGAGAGCTCCTTGGTCTTCATGGTGCCACTTGCTTGGTGGTGCCCCTTGCTTAGTGGTGTTGCAGACTCTGGGACTATTTCCGAACAGGTGTATATATACTGAGACCATGTGACACTTAAATAAAGTCCACCTGTGTGCAATATAACTAATTATGTCACTTCTGAAGGTGAGTGATTGCAAAAGATCTTATTTAGGGTCTTCATAGCAAAGGGGGTGAATACATATGCACGCACCACTTTTCCGTTTTATATTTTAGAGCATTTTTAAAAACAAATTATTGATTTAATTTCACTTCACAAATTTGGACTATTTTGTATATGTCCATTACATGAAATCCAAATAAAACATATATTTAAATTACAGGTTGTAATGCAACAAAATAGGAAAAACGCCAAGGGGCATGAATACTTTTGCAAGGCACTTCATAGTGTATATTGTAGCTCTGTTGGTGATCGGCTGGGGGTCTGGGGATTGTGAATAGGACATGTGATATTGTTTGAGTTGTGAGTGTAGTGGTGTAAATGTGTTTCATAGATACCTGGTGCCTCTTCAAAAGGCAGGTGATTGCTGGTAGGCTGATGGAAGCCACCTTGGCAAAGGTGTCATAGTTCTCCTCAATGGCCTGCTTTATTTCGGACAGCTGTATGTCATTCCTGACCCTCCCCATTTTCACCACTGCCCAGTCCTGTTGGTCAGTCAGCACACGGCCACAGCTGTGGGGTCTTCTGTCCATTCTGAGAGTAAAACAGACATACTGTCAATAGATCATACTGTAAGAATCCTGTACCATGTTATGTGAATTGACATTACAATATGTCATTTACTGTAAATGTATTGGCAAAGCATAGTACATATCCGGCAGACTTGCCAGTTTTCTTGGCGAAATGTTCTCATGATCGAATTAGCAGTTGATATTTTTTAGATCGGGGTGGACTAATCTGGCAGCTTCTACCATGGTAAAACCTGTTTACCACATGGTCATCGACAATGGCCCGGACTTCATTAGACACAACAGTTCTCTGCTGTCTGCCTCTCTCTCGCTAATGTCCATCTCTTTGACGTGGCCCATGCCCAGCTCTTTGACCTCGTTGAAGGGGCCCATGCCCAGCTCTTTGACGGGGCCCATACCCAGCTGTCTGACGGGCCCCTTGTCCACAAGCTCTTAGTCCCCTCCCTTGCTGTCTGTCCTGCTCCATGTTGAAAGAAGTGTTCACATACACCCTTTTATACAGTGACCAATTGTTGTTACCACTATGTGAAATTAATTAGCAATAATGACTAGTCATTATGTATGGTTATGCTTCTACTTTACAAACACACATTTGTTTTCTGTAGTTCTCAAAATCCATGTATAGTAGAGACACCAGTTTATAATCTATAGATTTACCAAACGGTTAAGTGATTAACCATTAAGCGCAACATGTTTTAAATGTAACCTTTATTTAGCTAAATCTTATTTACATAGACGGACTTCCCCGCGAAAACCCGGACGACGCTGGGCCAAATTGTGCGCCTCTCTATGGGACTTCCAATCATGGCCGGATGTGATACAGCCTGGATTCGTACCAGGACTATAGTGATGCCTCTTGCACTGAGATGCACTGTGCCAATTGGAAGCCAAATGGTTATGGTCAAATGTATTTAAACAAATGAGAAGAAACAAAAGTATTGTGAGAATTGCATTGTGAAAGGCAATGAAAGGTATTTCTAGATGAAACAGTGATTAGGTTTGGTGAAAAAGTTACTGTGTGATTGTGTGTTAAAAATGTGCTTTAAAGAAAAAACTGCCTTTTTGATTATATGTTTTGAATTTTGTACTAAGAGTGTAGGTTTGTACTACATTTTTTGCACATACTTGTGGAAATAGTACCAAAGTGCTAAAAAAAATACTAATATCGAGGAATATTCAACTCTTTCTGTTCATAGGAGTAACACCATGAATGTGTGCATGAGGCAGAAATAATGCCGTGCGACTCAAGTTTCGCCACCAGCTGGAAGACGATGTCCCTTTTTGGTGAGTGTCAGTGGAGGACAGGGAGAGCGGAGGGGATGTTGAGAGGCAGACCATCAGTCTGCTGCTCTCTCTCTCTCTCCGCTGCTCTACCTTCAGATGCAGGCTCCATCGGCCCAGTAAAGTTCAAATAAAATGCACATTATTTAAATGTATGCTCACTCAGCTGTACCTCACAAGTAATGCAGCAACAACTTATCTACTACCGGTGTGATCCTGTAGCCTCAAATTTTGAAATATATATATTTTGAAATAGTCTGAAAAACAAAGAATTGTCAGGGAAAATCAAGCAAAGCCAATATGCGGCGATAATGTATTGGGCCTATAGCCTACTGCACAAACATCATTGCTACAATACTGTTTTTATGTTTTTAGCTTAATGCTGCATAGGATTATGTCATGTAAATAAAATGTGAGCGGTAGATCTGGGCCTGTATTTTGACTCAGAAAGTGATCTGGACTCAGAAAAGGTAAGTGACCACACTGCTTCAGATATTCCAGATATATAAGCTGGTCAGACTAATGACCAGGATGACCGTCCAATTCACGTCCACACTCACCAACACAACATTAAAAACTATCATCATCAGTAATCCAAGTATGGGAGTGGTAACAGGGGAGAACGAGTACAGTCTTGTACCATCTGATCCTATTTGGATGTCTCTAAGATCTGGGATGTTTTCTAGCTTTGTGTTTCCAGGCTGGCAGGCTTCAAGCAGGTAACTACTTTTTCTGTGGCTCATTGTCTGTCTGCCGCATTAAACCTGTGCCAGATGCTAAACCAGGCCCATAGGACCTCTTTCATCATCTGTCACTCATATCCTCTCCCCACTCCTCTCTTCTCTCACTGATAACCACATACAATATCAGCAATGTATATTTGCATTGTGACCTCTACTGCCTTCTTGACAGTACAAGGATTCACACACTGCGGACAATGGGTCTGTACTCTGCTGTCTCACAATCATTCGCAAAGAGGTCCCATAGAGACACAGCACCAAAAAACACTTTAGCTAGACAGGCATTAATAGTACAATCTCTGTGGTATTTTATAGTGTGGTCAACCAGGATTCACACCACGGTCACTTGTCTACACTGCTCTCACTCAGCGACAGTGAGCCCTCTCTGGATTCTCCCCTGGCGTTGAGGTGGTCGTGAGACTGAGGTAGTTGTCACACTAACTGAAGGCCAGTGATCAAAGAGAGGCATGTTGTCTCTCTTCTCTCATAAAACAGTGTGATTGCCCATAGCATCACCATCTGCTAGCTACTGGGAGGTGAAACAGTAAACACTTTGGTGAGTGCTGTGTGAGTGCTGTGTGAGTGCTGTGTGAGTGCTGTGTGTGTGTGTGTGTGTGTGTGTGTGTGTGTGTGTGTGTGTGTGTGTGTGTGTGTGTGTGTGTGTGTGTGTGTGTGTGTGTGTGTGTGTGTGTGTGTGTGTGTGTGTGTGTGTGTGTGTGTGTGTGTGTGTGTGTGTGTGTGTGTGTGTGTGAGATTACGAGTAAATTATACAAAATGGTTCTATGCATGCGTGTCGTGTGGGATGAGGCTCATAGCTCTACCAGGGTTCTCTCCTGTGCCAGCCTCATCTCCTCTTTCTGCCTGTCTGCCTGTCTGTCTGTCCCCCACCACATGTAATCGGCTCAGTGTTATCTCCCTGCCTGACTTGGACAGGCCTCTCAGAGTGACAGCAGAGTGAGCCTGACCCCTGGGGTGCCCGGAGGTGACAAGGGATCCAGGAAAGAGGCTGCCTGCTTGAGAGGCAGCAGCCAGTAGATAAAGCTCTCATGTGGAGTCAGTGTCATGTAATTCCCCTTTAATACAGTCAAGGTGGATTCTAGCAAGCCTAGATTCACCCAACCCTCATGAGACCCCCTGTCACTAACGAAAAGAGCTCAGAGCTGACACAGCCACAGAGTCACTAGCTAACACACCTACCTCCAGTGTGTGGGTGTGTGCGTGCGTGCTGTGCGTGCGTGTCATCATCCACAAGTTCAGTAGGAGCTACAATAACAAGCCTACAAACCATACAGGCCTATATTTAGACAACCTCACTACTGAACAGAGCAATCAAAGGGATAAAAACAATAGTGCTTGCATCTCTCTGTATATGAGGTTTGTCTGATGTGCTACGCATGTGCGTTTGTGTTTATTAAGGCGGAACAGTACAATGTGCCTATATGTTGCTCACAAGTACCTGGATATTACTGCAGCACATATATCATACATTAATAATCATTCCTGACAATCTTCGCGCATCAGACGAGTCCCCCTGGCCCAGAGATATTACATCTGGCCGCCTCATTTATCTTCCTGCACAGGGTCCCACAGTGGTCAGCACGCTGGCAGCCCAGCACGCCCCACGCTGCCCGTTTCATTATGAACACATCATAAACGGCACTGACACACCATGGAGCTCAGGGGGGCCTGTTTGTTGGACTGGCTCCCACGGTCCCCACAGGCCCCTACTATCTCTGGCCCGGGTGTGCCTCGACAGCAGGGGGTCCGAACCAGACATCAATCTGCCTCTTTTACTGCAGAGGGGAGACCGAGACCAGGGGAGGACTGGCTCCTCAGGAACATACATTAATGAACTGGACAGTTCTCAGTGTGTTCTCTCAGAGAGATAGTGGGATATGCACAGAGAAGTCTCCGATGGGTTCCATCATGCTTCCCATGAACCGTTAGTCCTTCATTACAAGCTATGAAAACAAACAAAATGCGGGGCTACCAACTGGTTGAGTAGACGTTCTTCAACGTCATTTCAATGAAATTACACTGAACCAACATGGAATAGATATTTAATTGACAAATGTGTCCAGTGTGTATGTGAATCATGTAGAGATGTACTCAGGCCTCAAATGAGCTCTCTAAACCAGTGAGGTTTACTACTCTGTTTAAAAAAACATCAAGAAAACAAAAAGATTCTGAGGCTAACAGACTTTGATCACGCAGACAGAAAATTACTTTCAACCCGCTGTAGTCATTACAAAGTCAAGCGGACTGCTGTGGTCATTGCAAAATCATGCTGACCACGGCGGTCATCTCACAGAATGTCCAGCCAGTCTGCAGACAATGGAGGGGGGGGGGCATCGGAGTATCAGGGCCCATGCTGGGGAGCCATTTCTTCTCTCATCGGTCCCACTCGCAATCCAGAGGACTTGATTTAAATCCCACATCAGTTCCCATTGTCTGCTCCATCCGTATCACTTAACACAGCGTCCATTTCCCCATGCCTACCCCCACAGCCCCACGCTTTGATGCCCCTCTCACACTGATGAGTCTCTTCTGCACCCTCCCAAAGCCTTAGGCTTTACACACACACACACACACACACACACACACACACACACACACACACACACACACACACACACACACACACACACACACACACACACACACACACACACACACACACACACACACACACACACACACACACACACACACACACAAAATCCACAATGCGGCGATCATATCGTGGGGAAAGTTTACTACTTTACCTCATGCAAAACAGCAAAACAACCAGCGTTTTCCCCTGCCGGGTCATTATTTTCATATCCTCTTATCATTTGCATATAGACAGTCTCCACAAATACCTTTAGTCACAATAGCGTGCTGTTCTCAATTTGCCACTATATTGGAATCCACAAAAACAGGGAGGGAGCAGTCGTGACTAGGTTTTTGACCTCCAGAACTTCAGTACTTGTGTCTCATGAATTCCTCAGATCACATAGGGGCCAGTCAAGGTGAATGAGAATTACCCAGAGCACCTTGCCAGAAACCTCGGGCTGACATGAATGCCCTATGCTGCCTCTGGAAGTGTGTGTGGGACTGTGCGTGTGTCCCTTAAAATGTAATAGTGTGTTTGAAAATCTGCCACACAAAGCACATTCTAAAACTATGGCTTGTCCATTTAAGCAAACACTTGACTGGGCACCTGCAGGTCAGGGGAGAGGGCTTTTAAAAATACACCACTGACTCACTCTCTCTCTCTCTCTCTCTCTCTCTCTAGGTATCGGGGGTGGACAGAGGGGGGTGGAAGCATCTGAAGGTTGACCTGGATTCCTCCCATTGGCTCTGGTTTATTTTCTATTTCTGGATATATTAGGTGTTCAAAAATGATGAATGTGACATTGGGCAAAATAGGATGAACTTGTTCATCATACGGCAGTACTAAAACTAGACGGGGTAAAAAAGAAATGACACACCTGAGATTTGACACAGCGTATTCACGGGGGATTGATCCAGGGACACTGTCTCAAGCAATGTTCTTGTCCCATACAGACCGAGTTTCAGGACCAATAGACTCTGCCAGTGACGAGCAGTCAGGGTAGGCAGGGTTAGTCTTATAAACTTGACCCTAGGCAACGGTAGCTAGGGTCTGGTTTCAAGGATGGACTCTTTTGGCATAGAGGAACTATGTCACTGCCTACAACACTAACTTAACCGCTTGAAGAAAATAGTAGCGAGCAAGATGGTGATCACAGAGGTTATTTTTAATGAGTGCATTTCACTAGTGGCTAGTGTGCATCAACTACATTCACTAAAACCAAAAGAGGTCGTTTTCGAGACTAAGACATTAAGACATTGCGGGTACAACAATGAAGAAGCGACTCCGGGATGCTGATCTTCTAGGAAGAGTTCTCTGTCCAGTGTCTGTTCTTTTGCCCATCTTAATATATTTTTTATTTTTAATTTCACCCCATTTTCTGGGTATCCAATTGTTAGGAGTTACTATCTTGTCTCATCGCTACAACTCCCTTACGGGCTCGGGAGAGACGAAGGTTGAAAGCCATGCTTCCTCCGAAACACAACCCAACCAAGCCGCACTGCTTCTTAACACAGCACGCATCCAACCCAGAAGCACCAATGTGTCGGAGGAAACACCATGCACCTGGTGACCTGGTTAGCGTGCACTGCACCCAGACCGCCACAGGGGTCGCTAGTGCGTGATGAGACAAGGATATCCCTACCGGCCAAACCCTCCCTAACCCGGACGACGCTAGGCCAATTGTGCGTCGCCCCATGGACCTTTTGTAGCGATGAGACAAAATAGTAACTACTAACAAAGAAAAAAGTGTCTCTGGTGGCACAGCTATCACTGCGATGCAGTGCCCTAGACCCCTGCGCCACCCAGGAGGCCCAATATTTTATTTTTATTGGCCAGTCTGAACTCTGCCTAGAAGGCCAGCATCCTGGAGTCACCTCTTCACTGTTGATGTTGAGACTGGTGTTTTGCGGGTACCATTTAATGAAGCTGCCAGTTGAAGACTTGTGAGGCGTCTGTTTCTCAAACTAGACACTCTAATGTACTTGTCCTCTTGCTGAGTTGTGCTCCAGGGCCTCCCACTCCTCTTTCTATTCTGGTTAGAGACAGTTTGCGCTGTTCTGTGAAGGGAGTAGTACACAGCGTTGTATGAGATCTTCAGTTTCTTGGCAATTTCTCACATGGAATAGCCTTCTTTCTCAGAACAAGAATAGACTGACGTGTTTCAGAAGAAAGGTCTTTGTTTCTGGCCATTTTGAGCCTGTAATCAAACCCACAAATGCTGATGCTCCAGATACTCAACTAGTCTAAAGAATGCCAGTTGTATTGCTTCTTTAATTAAAACAACAGTTTTCAGCTGTGCTAACATAATTGCAAAAGGGTTTTCTATTGATCAATTAGCCTTTTAAAATGATCAACTTGGATTAGCTAACACAACGTGCCATTGGAACACAGGAGGGATGGTTGCTGATAATGGGCCACTGTAGATATTCCATTAAAAAATCTGCTGTTTCCAGTGTTGTTAATGGACAAAAAAATGCTTTTCTTTCAAAAACAAGGACATTTCTAAGTGACCCCAAAATTATGCTAGTGTATAATAATATTGTAGTGTGTAATAGTGTGTAATAATATTGTTTGCACACACTGCACATTGGAACAATTGTAAATCCATTGTGAAAGGCTATGAAGCTTGCTTTGCAAATTATTCAGATGAAACGTGTCAATATATGGATATGTTAGTGTCACCTATCAGCTGTAACTGTGGATGCTACATCGGTCTACTGCTGAACTTTGATCCGTGTGTCATTTTGTAGAATGCAATTCAAATGTGTCGCCATCGAAGGCCTTCGCTGGTATATCTTGTCTACATTGGCATTTACATTTGACGAAAATAGTTTGTACATTTCGGTTCATAGCCTATGTCACTGGTTGGTGGAGCCATCTATGGTGAACTTGGGCTTCACAAACGTTTATTGGATTTGGCTGTGATAATAGCCAGCGCTTACCCCAACCACCGACCTCACATCACTGAACTATGCTCCGGGTACTGTAATGGCAATGATTGACCAGTACATACTAGCATGTCCAACTGTCCCACATGATTGGCAGAGGAGTGTCTCACAGAAGACAAGCTTTGTCTCCACACATCTGACGAGAGAGAGACACAGACAGGGAGCTTAAAGAGCTGTGTGTTGGAGTACAGAACACCAAAGACCTGAACGGTGTTTGTTATGCTTACCTTGTTTCTCTTGCATTGTCAACAACTTTGTTATTTGTATTCTCATGTTCCCCTTTTTATCTTCTAAAATCTGCCGTCGGATAACAATGCTCCGGTATCAAAGAGACACGGGCGCTTACAAACGTCTTCGAGTGTAGCGCGGGGTGGGTTCGTTTGGGGAAACGTCGGGCGCGTGGATGACAGCTGCACGTTCCGCCATGCTAATCATGTAGAATCGCACCTCCCTCGTCATTCATTAGAACGGCAGACACACCTGGCCTTGAAAGGCAGCCCTTACTGCAAATGCTCTCCGTCTAATCTACGAAGCCTTTGTAGAAGTCAAAAATATACTACAGCACAACAAAGGAAAATCAGTCCACAAGATGGACACTGTACACGATATCTACAGATGTATCAAATATTCAGTTACACAGAATATATCTAACAGTGCCTTGTGTTAATTGTCAGTTTACATGTGTCATGGGGCTAGTGGGATGACTTAGTTTTTTTCTTCACTAGCAACCACACTGTCACATTAAGGATAAACCAGTCTTTTTGAAAGAGGAAGAGCATATATCAGTTCCACTCCCCTGAAAAACAGGCAAAAGGAAAGACAAAGCATTAAAGGTCTTGGGCACAATGCGGGGATACAAGCATGAGGGAGCTGAAAAGTAGCTATCACATTGGCAGATAAATTCTACACACAATTATTCATCCTGGGCCCATGACATATAGATTAATGAGTGTGATAACCCAGGGCTTTCCAAACAACTAGATCCCATTCTGTTGTGCCACTCCCTCCAACGGCTCCTTGCACCCTCACACTAAAACCATGTGCGTTGGTATGCCGACAGAAAGAAACAAATCGATTGGAGTTTAGCAGCGGTCATCAGCAGCAGGGTGGTGTCAGGGTCGTTACGACTCTGCGAATGGCTTCTCTCACAGACTCCCCGTCGGTCTGTCTGTGTGTCTGTGTGTGTGTGTGTGTGTGTGGGGGGGGGTGGCACTGTTGGGAGCAGGATGTGTGTGTGTGTGTGTGTGTGTGTGTGTTGGTGTGTTCCTTAGTGTATTTGGGGGTGGGGGTGGGGGTGTGTGTGTGTGTGGGGGGGGTAAATTAGCCTATCCCTGGACGGTGATAATGAATGAACGGAGATGTTTCACAGATGTTCTTCAGAGGGGATGCCGACCTACGGAAGAGACAGGTTTATCCAGGGGATAGCGGGTGGCTGGGGGTCACAAATAGCTCAATAGAATATTACAACAACAAGACTGTACTATACATAGTCGTGGATGAATATAGTGGTTAGATGTGGTGTGGTTACGGAATTTGAGATAAAGAATGAGTGTAAGCATTAAAGGGGCAATCTGCAAATGTAACGTCCACTTTTGGACATCTAAATGAATGATGTGTACGCATGGATTCTTGAAATATATAACTTCTAAATGAATGATGTGTACCCATGGATTCTTGAAGTATATAACTTCTAAATGTTTCACAGTTGAAGTGTACCTATGATAAAAAATTACAGACCTCTACATGCTTTGTAAGTAGGAAAACCTGCAAAATCGGCATTGTATCAAATACTTGTTCTCCCCACTGTACCTGCTGGAGCGCGTGCTACCGGTGGGTGCTGCTATGGTGACCAGTGAGCTGAGATAAGGCAGGGCTTTACCTAGCAGAGACTTGTAGATGACCTGGAGCCAGTTGGTTTGGCGATGAGTATGAAGCGAGGGCCAGCCAACGAGAGCATACAGGTCGCAGTGATGGGTAGTATATGGGGCTTTGGTGACAAAACGGATGGCACTGTGATAGACTGCATCCAATTTGTTGAGTAGAGTGTTGGAGGTTACAGTATTTTGTAAATGACATCGCCAAAGTCAAGGATTGCTAGGATGGTCAGTTTTACGAGAGGAATGTTTGGCAGCATGAGTGAAGGATGCTTTGTTGCAAAATAGAAAGCCGATTCTAGATTTAATTTTGGATTGGAGATGCTTAATGTGAGCCTGCAAGGAGAGTTTACAGTCTATCCAGACACCTAGGTATTTGTAGTTGTCAACATATTCTAAGTCAGAACTGTCCAGAGTAGTGATGCTGGACGGTGGGGCAGAAATCGGTTGAAGAGCATGCATTTAGTTTACTTGCATTTAACCTATTGCGACGAGCAATCCGTTATCCGGGATCCTATTTATAGCCTCAAGCTCATTACCATAACACAACGTTAACTATTCATGAAAATTACAAATGAAATGAAATAAATATATTAGCTCTCAAGCTTAGCCTTTTGTTAACAACACTGTCATCTCCGATTTTCAAAGTATGCTTTTGAACCATAGCTAAACAAGCATTTGTGTAAGAGTATTGATAGCCGAGCATAGCATTAAGCCTAGCATTCAGATTATTTGTGTAGGACAAATCGCTCCGTTTTGTTCATCACGTTTGGGTAAGAAAAAAAAACTGAAAATTAAGTCATTACAACGCAAACTTTTTTCCAAATTAACTCCATAATATCGACAGAAACATGGCAAACGTTGTTTAGAATCAATCCTCAAAGTGTTTTTCACATATCTATCGACAATAAATCATTCGTGGCAGTTTGGTTTCTCTTCTGAAGAAAATGGAACGCGTATGGACCTGGAGATTACGCAATAATTTAGTCTCATATGGTCAATCTTCCAATGATATGCCTACAAATACGTCACAATGCTGCAGATACCTTGGGGAAACGACAGAAAGTGCAGGCTCATTCCTGGCGCATTCACAGCCATATAAGGAGACATTGGAACACAGGGCATTCAAACTCTGGACCATTTCCTGTATGAAATTTCATCTTGGTTTCGCCTGTAGCATTAGTTCTGGGGCACTCACAGATAATATCTTTGCAGTTTTGGAAACGTCAGAGTTTTTTCTTTCCAAAGCTGTCAATTACATGCATTGTCGAGCATCTTTTCGTAACAAAATATCCTGTTTAAAACGGGAACGTTTTTTATCCAAAAATTAAAAGAGTGCCCCCTATCTCGAAGAAGTTAAGAGCAGTTGGAGGCCACGGAAGGAGAGTTGTATGGCATTGAAGCTCGTCTGGAGGTTAGGTAGCACAGTGTCCAAAGAAGGGCCAGAGGTATACAGAATGGTGTCGTCTGCGTAGAGGTGAATCAGGGAATCACCAGCAGCAAGAGTGACATTATTGATGTATACAGATTAGAGATATTCGGCCTGAGAATTGAACCCTGTGGCAACCCCATAGAGACTGCCAGAGGTCCGGACAACAGGCCCTCCGATTTGACAGACTGAACTCTATCAGAGAAGTAGTTGGTGAACCTGGCGAGGCAGTCATTTGAGAAACCAAGGCTGTTGAGTCTACCGATAAGAATGTGGTGATTTGACAGAGTCTAAAGCCTTGGCCAGGTCGATGAATACGGCTGCACAGTAAGGTCTCCTATCGATGGCAGTTATGATATCGTTTAGGACCTTGAGCATGGCTGAGGTACACCCATGACCAGCTCTGAAACCAGATTGCATAGCGGAAAAGGTACGGTGGGATTCGAAATGGTCGGTTCTTTGTCTGTCCCCATTAGGAGAACCATTTTAGGTTCCAGGTAGAACCCCTCTGTGAAAAGAGTGTAGGACATAGAACAAATGATAGTGTAATTTATCATTTGCGATAGGCACACTAAAACCACATACTGTTCAGTTGGATTGGTTGTGAAGGAGACTAAAGCTGGAAGTTTTATTAATCCACCTGAGCTGACTGACTGAGCTGCTGCGGTGGAGTGGTTTGTTCTCTCGGCATTGTTCCGTTGCTCTGCTCTGTTCATTCATCACACAGGCCTGCAGATATTGAGAGGCCTCCCCGTCTCAGAGTCGGCTGCTGTCAATGATCCTCACCTTTTTTTTTGTAATTGTCTCTAAGCGATCTCTAGCCCTCTCACTTCCTCCCTCTCTCTCCCTTTCTCCTCCTCTCTCTGTGTGTGCTCCACTGGTCTGTAGCGCTTCTCACCACTCCTGGGACAAAAGTCAATGGATCTAGGAGCTCGTGTCAACGAAACTCTCCAAGCTTCTGATAAATATTTACACTTCAGAGTGATGAGTCTGAAGCAATGTTTGTTTGACTTTTCAGACTTGTGAAAGTTCTCATTCGAAAGCTATCAATGTGGTGTATCAATTTGATAAGAAAAGAAAATTGGTAACCAGAGTGCCCTTTGTGCTAATGTGGTAGAAACAGAACACACAGAATACACACACATTGCAACAGTAAAGTGCAGTCTCATTACCCTGAAAGGCAGACTTCCTGAATAAAATGGAGTTCCATGAATATTTATGCCAGTAAAGTGCCTTCATAATCAGACAGAGCGATGTCACATAGCGTAGTGTGGGTGGATGTGTGTCGCCCACACAAACGCGTATACAGAGGTAGAGCAGATGAAAGCAGACACACACATATAGACACTCTCCATGCCCAAATCCTTCAGACTAATGTAAAGTGCAGGGCATGGGCCAGTGTCCCAATGTAATGCACCAATGGTCATTTTGTTGGGTTTTCCATTAAACTGTAGGTACAAATGATTTCCTCTTATAATCAGGACAGGAATACAACAAACTCTCTCCTCCCTACCAACATGGTACACGACAAGGCTTTCCGCTGGCAAATAAGCAGTAGATTTCTAGCTGTTTCGCAAGTCTGCAATCTGTATCCCACTTACGAAAAGGCTGTGTTGACGTCCAAGATTACCAAAAAAAAAGAATGGCATAAAGCTGGACACACACCACAGGCACACACTGACCCTGACATATTGATGGGGGTGGTAGAGGCACGTCCCAGGTCCCATCTCGAGGCCCGTAGCAATCACAGGGAGAGAGCCTGGTCGAAGGCAGAGAGAATAAATAAAGCATGCTGATGTTTCAAAAAATGCTCCTGCTGAGAAATACAACGCTTCGAAAGTGTGCCTGTCCACGGGAGAAAAAAAATGTGAAATAACGGGGGGGAAGGCGCTTCAGCCGTGAAACAAAATGATTTGAGCACGTCCAGCTGGGCTGAAGTAGAGAGATGTCCAAGGAGAAGTGAATTCATCTGTGCCTGGCCTGCCTCCACCAGGACGCTCCGAGTCTGCATGGCATTACAAAGAGAGAACACACATACTGTACTTTACTCTACACTGAGCTGACACTGGCCCTCCAACCACAAGGCAGCACCAAGACTCTGGCACAGAGTAGCATACTGTACATACAATCAGAAGAATTGCCCTCCTTTTCTCCTTCCCTTAATCCCATCCAAGTCTCTATGTTCTGTGATTATTACTGTACGGGCTCTGCCAAACAATGCCATTCCTGCAGTCTGGTCCTCAAGCACAGATGAGAATCAACAGGTTTAGAATCACATGGCTTAGCTTGTTCTTTGCAACGCTACTCAGAGTCAATACAGAAAAACATGGAGTCCTCAGCACTCACCTTCATGCAAACCTTTCAATATAAAAAAAGGCAGGCAGGCAGGCAGGCAGGCAGGCAGGCAGGCAGGCAGGCAGGCAGGCAGGCAGGCAGGCAGGCAGGCAGGCAGGCAGGCAGGCAGGCAGGCAGGCAGGCAGGCAGGCAGGCAGGCAGGCAGGCAGGCAGGCAGGCAGGCAGGCAGGCAGGCAGGCAGGCAGGCAGGCAGGCAGGCAGGCAGGCAGGCAGGCAGGCAGGCAGGCAGGCAGGCAGGCAGGCAGGCAGGCAGGCAGGCAGGCAGGCAGGCAGGCAGGCAGGCAGGCAGGCAGGCAGGCAGGCAGGCAGGCAGGCAGGCAGGCAGGCAGGCAGGCAGGCAGGCAGGCAGGCAGGCAGGCAGGCAGGCAGGCAGGCAGGCAGGCAGGCAGGCAGGCAGGCAGGCAGGCAGGCAGGCAGGCAGGCAGGCAGGCAGGCAGGCAGGCAGGCAGGCAGGCAGGCAGGCAGGCAGGCAGGCAGGCAGGCAGGCAGGCAGGCAGGCAGGCAGGCAGGCAGGCAGGCAGGCAGGCAGGCAGGCAGGCAGGCAGGCAGGCAGGCAGGCAGGCAGGCAGAGAGAGAGAGAGAGAGAGAGAGAGAGAGAGAGAGAGAGAGAGAGAGAGAGAGAGAGAGAGAGAGAGAGAGAGAGAGAGAGAGAGAGAGAGAGAGAGAGATGACTGGAGTGTGTTCCAGTATGGATGCCACTTCCTATAACGTGGGCAGCGTGGTACTAGGCTGGGCTGTGATTGTGCGGTGCAGAGACAGGTTTCCCAGTTAAAACAGGACAACACATTTTTAAAAGCAGGTGCCCTTCAGAAAAGATGTAGCCGCTAAACGTCTTGTGAAATATCCTGTAAATATTCTATCGCCTGGCTGTCATACAAAAGTGAAAAACCATAACGAAGGAAATATAATTTCCTATTCATGTGACAGCATTAGCCCCTTTCATAAGCAAACTGAAATATTTATCTATAAAATGTTCAATATCTTCACTGGTAATCTAAAAGAAAAGACAAAAAAAGATATAATAATAGCACAGAGAATAGAATTGAATGTGGAGGTAAAGTCTGGTTGGTTGGTTTTTATTGCTTGTTATTAAATCTTGGCAAAACAATTATTTTTTCTCTTTTGTTAGTAACACAAAAAAATTAAAACACTGCCCCTGGGCTGTGGGGCTTTACAGTAATGGTTTAAAAAGGGAAATTGTGATACACAAGCTATTAGACAAAGCCATAATCAAATTCATTAATTTTATTCATTCGGAGGCTGACAGGTTTTCTTAAAGTGACACAAGCTTTAAGCAGGCACATAGTCCTAGTGGGCTCAGTATGCGCACTAAAGCAGGTTGAGTTGTTTTTGGTTGGAATTATTTGGTTCTAATATCCTTCGTGGCTTACATTTCACATACGTCATATATGGAGTGGATCTCTGTTGTATTAACAAATCTGTCCATTGCTGAAAGCATTGCATTGTTGTCCCACAACATCATACCATGTTCACTAACATGGTATTACACATGGACAAAAACATACTGGGCTGTGTTACACATCACACACACACATCCGAGGGGGAGGAGGATGAAGGGGTAGCCCTTGAAACGGATGAAACATTTCAAATAGAAATGACCACAATCAATTCTGAAACACTGCACAAAATTAATTAGAGTTCTGCATCGGAGGCCTGTGTGGGGATCCTGTCCGGTTGGCCCCATTTGTCTCCTGCCTCCTACGATACGCCAGAGAAGGCTGTGGAACAAGCCGGCCCTGCCCTCACCCCGCCAGCCCCTCACCCCGCCAGCCCCTCACCCCGCCATCATCGGCCCTGCCGCACAAATGATTAACTCCAAATTATTCAAATGATCTCACAACAGCCACGACAGGACACACGGCGGAGCGGGAGGAGAGAGGGAAAGAGAGGGAGACAGAGGGAAAGAGAGGGAGACAGAGGGAAAGAGAGGGAGACAGAGGGAGACAGAGGGAAAGAGAGGGAGACAGAGGGAAAGAGAGGGAGACAGAGGGAGACAGAGTGAAAGAGAGGGAGACAGATGGAGACAGAGGGAAAGAGAGGGAGACAGAGGGAAAGAGAGGGAGACAGAGGGAGGGGTGGAGGGGTAGATTTAGAACCATTCATCAATATCAACAGTGACGAGCGTCGATGGGCCGTGCGCACACACACACACACACACACACACACACACACACACACACACACACACACACACACGCGCGCGCGCGAGCGCGAGGCCTTGGGATTCTCTCTTTTAACTCCACATTTCCTCCACAATACAAAGTTCCGTCCTCACCTCTTCTCCTGTAAATCATTTACCATCAATATCATCAACACTATCGATCCATCTTGTCAGCTTCACGGTTTGCACTTCTATCCAGAAGTAGTCTATCCAATGGACAGGGATATTCATCTAAAAAAGTATTCTCATCTTTTTTTGGGGCTTCTCCCGTCTTGCTCCTTCTTTCATAAAGTGCAATATATGGATTCATGTACAGTGTACTGCAGTGCGGGACATTCCCCCTGCTATGATATGCACACATACTGTACTCCATGACATACAAGTGAAGAGGTTTATTAACTGAATTCTCTAGAAGCTGACTCTGCTTTCATTCACCGCTTTTGGTCTGTCACTGGAAATCCAGCACTTAAAACACTGAAATACTTGAAGTTCTTGTCAAAATCACAGTCTTTTCAGAAAATGTGTAATACTAAGACGCAATTAAATCAAAAGGATTTTCGCAGCCTTAGAACTTCAAGACGATGTTAACTTTTGGACAAAAGGGCTCGTATTGCTGTGGACGGGGGATACATCCCCGCTGTCAGAAACCAAGGGTTAATGTATCACGATTAGCACTCATGGGCCCTGATCTGATATATTTTTAATTAACGGTACCCCATTCAAGCGCTTGAAGGAACAAAAAAAGAGAGAAACTTTTGACAGCTCTAATTAATGAGCGTGCGAAACATGGAAGCTGATCTCACGGAAGACGTTGGCTTCATTAGACAAGCCAGTCTGGAGGACATCAAACGGGCCAGAATGGCCTGTCTGATCCCTGCTTTTATTCCCCCTCAGAGTGGCGGCTGGGAGAGGGAGAGAGAGGAGGAGAGAGATGGAGAGGGGGGAAAAGTAAGAGGAAGAGAGTGCAGGGACAAAGCGAAGGCGAGGCTGCCACATCACAACAGGAGAGATGAATGACTTCTTACCTCTGGACACAAGGCCTTAATGAAACCTCCAGGGGCTAAACAATGGCATCTCGCAGATATACAGACACACACACACACACACACAAAACAGACATTCTGCACATCCACAAACTCTCGTGCATAGGCACATCTCTCTCTGTCTCTCTCTCTCTCTCTCAAAGAGGGCACACAGATAGTATTCTGGGCCAGGCAGACATGGAATACTGGCACTCCATTGGAGACCACGGCTACCTACAGTAAAGCAGGTCAACAAGACATAGCTCTCTTTATTAGCTACCAACCCCATCAGGTCCTTACCACCCAAAACTTATTCCAAAACATACAATATAACCAATAAATTATGTTCCCATGTTAATTCCTCCATATATTATGGCATATAATCGAAGGGCTCGTGAAATTCCATCACCTCTCCCGTGTCAGGCGCATGGGGACAAAACTCCAAAAGGTGTCTACTAACGCTTGTGCAGCCAGCTCATGAGGCCGTGATAAAGCCATAGCTGGGGACACAAACAGAGACATCAATCTTCACTGATCAGGAGCAGATAGAGAGAGAGAGAGAGAGAGAGAGAGAGAGAGAGAGAGAGAGAGAGAGAGAGAGAGAGAGAGAGAGAGAGAGAGAGAGAGAGAGAGAGAGAGAGAGAGAGAGAGAGAGAGAGAGAGAGAGAGAGAGAGAGAGAGAGAGAGAGAGAGAGAGAGAGAGAGCGAGAGAGAGAGAGGACTAAAAATGAAGAAACAAATTGAATGTCAATACAATGGCCTAGGACCAGGGCCTTGGCTGGACAATGTCCACCATCGGGATACGCACTGTTTGTTTGTATCTATAGGGGAAATTCTGAGTTGCCCGCTTTAAAAGAAAGACAACATTGTTTTCTTAAGTGCTGATATTGTTTTTTAAGTTAAAAATATCACTACCTATCCTGAAAAAAATCTGAGTTGCATTGATCCATCAAATCTCCATCAATAGAAGTCTTACAGTATGTTAAGATAGAAGAATTTTGATGGTCAGGATTTCAATCGAAACCCACCTCCCAAATGTTTACCTGACGCTGCTTACACATGAATAGCTGACAGTGTCTTAGACATCTTTACCCTAAACAACTAACGGATTGTTAGTGGTGGAGAAAAGTTCAATGTTGTTCAGAGTTCTTCTCCAAACTTCTTGAGCTACCCAGGTTGCGCTACATCCAAACCAGTCCAAATGATTTACTGGCATGTGTGACATTTCTGTGGCATGCTGCTTAGGGGTCTTCCTCTATCTATTCCTCTCTCTAATTCTCCCAATTAATGCATAAAGGCAAGCTCGGGTTATCATTTCCTCTCTCCTTCCCTCCTTCCCTCACTCCCTCCCTCTCCATCACTCTCAATGTGAGGGGATCGGCTCAGCTTAAATCGGTTTTCTCTGTGCTCTTATGAATATGCAAACGCCTCTTATCCACACGCCAGCCTAACGTAATGGTTACAGTGCTCAACTCAGTGCATAAAAAGAAGCACTTCTTGTTTTGGCGGCAAAGTTACAGAAGAGATAGAAAGAAGTGATGCTGTGTATGAAGACTGTCAACGTCCCATCAACCTTTGTGGTTATTTCTGACCTTGTAATTATAGAATTTGGTCCTGGTTGTTCACTCCCTGTTGTTTGTGGTTATGGTCACTCCCATGTCCCATCTGTCATTGTTAAAGAGGAGTTGCACTGGTTTACAGGCGAGTAAAATAAAGGACCCATCACTGGTCATATAGCCTTGCTAAAGGATCCACGCCTTTAGTGGGAAACGGGGTCTGCGAAGGGCATGATACTGTTTCTCACTCCATACAAATATAAATGTTTTTCTCTATTACGGAGACAGTGACTTTTATTTTTGTTGGAGTTTGTCAGTTTATGAGCTGCTGCCACAACAAGGTGCCTTTGGATGGGAAGCTACAGGGGTAAGGGTAACGGATGACTGACAAGGAGAGGCCTGCACTGGGATGGAGCAAGCGACACGACTTTTAACCATTTATAATCCGCACCTCAACATCAAGGGGAAACCTTTTATTATTGACAGCCCAGATGCAGGATGTCAAATGTTTAGCTTTCAAGTGCTACATCTGAAGGTTCTTTTATTCCCTTTTTTTCCCTCTCCCAGAAGGCAATTTTTTTGTTCCCTGCACTGCACATTGAAGGCCTCTCTTACCATGTGATCACTGATTAAAGTCCCTTAAGTGTCACCTGCCTGCCAACTCCGCCACTGTTTACATTGGAGCAAGGATGCCAAATTAGGATCCACTAACACGGTTTCACAGGGTAGAGAGAGAGAGAGAGAGAGAGAGAGAGAGAGAGAGAGAGAGAGAGAGAGAGAGAGAGAGAGAGAGAGAGAGAGAGAGAGAGAGAGAGAGAGAGAGAGAGAGAGAGAGAGAGAGAGAGAGAGAGAGAGAGAGAGAGAGAGAGAAACACACAAGGTTCCACAAGGGAAGAACAGAGTTCTACTCCTTTCGGCTAGAAGCTTCCCGGGTGATTTTTATCCAATCTGAAAATCTATCATGCGGAAACGTCTTGGACGTCAACAAATATCACGTCAAATAGAGTAACAAATGTAATAACGTGTTTTACTGTGCTTTCATTTGAGAAAGTGTAATAATACATGTGCTTTTTCCCCCCCGCTTCTGGTTTGATCAGTAGAACGGAGGAGGGGAGAATGTAGTAGCTTTGTTTCTGTGTGCGCGTGCGGGCAGACGAGCATCGGGCTTGACGTGCATTGTGCCCGCTTTATTTATACCACTTGCACAGTGACGACACGTCAATCCGGATTCTCAGTTCAAAGGGTCATGAGCAAACGAAGCCAGAAGGAGATTCATAAATTCCATTTGTCATGCTTTGTGGGGCAGTTTTTGTATGCTTTTGAAATGAGTAAAGAAAACATCGGTGTGAGACCGTTTTTTTTTTTGGTGCCAGAATCAGACAAAACCTAAGAAGGAATCTAAACGGAGGATGGATTCTACCATCAAGTATGAGGAGCATCTTCTGACAAGGGTGAGCTGCTTCAGTTGTGGGTAACAGCACCATCTGTGGGAACATTCAGGAAGTTCCACTACGAAACTGCAATTCAACAGCCTATCAAATCACTAGTCTGCCTGTTTTCAAAGTTATGGACCACGCAGATCTACTGCTTAAATTAAGAAGTCATGCTTGGTCCTAATCCATATAAATAGGTGTCAATGATTTTCAAGTTTTGTCACAGAATGATCAAACGTGACAGTATTTTAGAAACTGACACCTCTCAGCATAGGAGAGCAAAGGGTGAATATACTGATGTTGCGCTATTGTGACATAATAAGACCACACGGTTCTCTGACACCTGATTGAGGTTCTTCACACATCCCGTCATCACCTCCCCAATCTCCCTCTCTGGCCCCGTGCTCTAATTATCCTGTTGGCCCTGACACACGAGCGGCCCATGAGGGAGAGCGATGGGGGTGGGGAGGGGGAGCATTAACTGCAGGGCTCATGCCAGTCACATCAGCATATGTGTCAGTAAAGCTGACACACATGCCACTTTGCTGCTCCACTGCTAGAGGTGAGAGCACAGCCTTGTGTCACATCTTTAGGCCTGTAGCCCCAGGTAAAGGCCCCCCCCCCTCTCTTAGCCTATCACCCACGCACACCCTCAGATGAACATGTACAAATGTTTATTATGCACAAAATAAAACACACAGACACACACCTCTGACATACTGAAAACAGACCAGTCTGTTCTGTGGGAGTCAAAAAAATGGTGCGGGTGAATGTTGTTCTATTTCATGACAGGCCTAAAATGAACGAGAGCAAATATGTTCTCAATGAAGTTCCCCTTAATGCTCAGCAGCCTATCCGTTCACCCTGATTAAATGTGCGCTTTAGTTGCCCTTTAGAAAGACCACCTTTCTCATGACAAACGAAACATTACTATAAAAGATAAAGATTTACATTTAAAAAAGAAACCGTTTTTTTCCCTTCTTCAAATCAGCAATAATAATCCCAAACCTAATTACAGACGGTGCAGATATTCCAGACTGATTTGCTCCAGCCAATTAATTTATATTATTTTCTGGATGACATTCAGAGCTGCACCCTTTTTGTCTTTCTTTCTTTCTTTCTTTCTCTCTCACACACACACACACACACACACACACACACACACACACACACACACACACACACACACACACACACACACACACACACACACACACACACACACACACACACACACACACACACACACACACACACACACACACACACACCTTCCTCACCATACGCAGCTCTCAATGCTTCCCGAGTCCTGAGCCTGCGACACACAATCATACTCAGCTGTAATATATAATTGTATCATTCTTTCAAACTTGTCACTCGCCTTGAAACATAAAGCTCTGACCTTGACCCCCCCACCTATAGTTTCTGATATGTGTGCTGCGTGTTGATATGAGATATGAAATATATATTGAATTTATCTACACTCCAACGCTGGACACAAGCACACGCTCTCTCACACCATTATTGGATTCCTTAAATCACTGACATCAGTAGCCATGTTTGAATGAAGCACACAATCCCCTCACCTTACTCCTGAGTTACTGTCACACGAGGCAACCTCAGTATTCCCACCGCTGACGATGACTTCTTCTTCTTCTACTTCTTCGGCCTATTTCTGCCCAGTGATAACCACAGGCCTTTAGTCCTGCAGTAAAACTTAAGAGGATAATAGTTTCGCACCGGCTTTAATTGAACGCTAATCAAAATGAAGGCCCATGGTTAGACTGTGGCCTACATGTTGTACATCTTACAGTGTAATGACATACAGCTACTTCAGAGTCCACGAGGGGCTTCCTCAAATACACCCAACTGTATCCCCATTGGGCCAGGCAGCGATCAGAGGTACTAGTGGCTTTACTCCCAGACCTCAAGGTCACAAGTTCATACAGGGTTCAGATAAGGGTCAGGTCACCGCTGTGGTCCCCTTCATCGTGGCCCTCTACCTAATTCTATGAGTTAAAAGCTGAGTCGGCTGGAGGGGACTTTATCCAGACTAATGGACTCTTTAGGGTTGTGTTTGCCAGTCATAAACACAGGCAATGGGGTCACGCCGCCATGTCTTAGTGCATTCTGAACACTGAGAGCAACATCACTCTTTCAGGTCCCCATAAAACCACACCAATGTCTGTCCCTGTCCCTGTCCACTTAGCATGCGTCACAGCACTCGTATATAAAATATTATAAGTACTGCAACGTAAAGTACAAGACGTATGGCTGTTTTAGTAAGAACACACATCAACGAAATGTAAATAAGTTGACCCTCCAATGTCTAAATGGTTTACACACTATACCATTCCAAATGACCTTTCTTCATTAGCTCAAGACCGTTATGCACAACCTGATTTCATATTGTAGCTGTTCTGTCTCTGAATGCTTGACCTGAAATCAGTAGATAGGAAGTGTACTCTATGCACAAGGTGTTGTTGGAGGAGCGTGGCACTGGTTGCATACCGACACACAGCTGGCTGTTGTTGAGCAGACCAGCGTGTAGGCTACAAGGTGAATGAGAAGGGCAGTGTGTGAAGCGTGTGTTTGCAGATGAGGCGTTCTCGTTAGGTGAGGTGCGTGCACTCGGTTTGTCTATTGGAAAGAGGAGACGCAAAGCAAATTATGCTCTGTATGTCAACATTAGCGTGGAACGTGAGCAGCAGCCTTTCCTTAGTCATTAAGACACATTAACAGTGATTTCAGGAGGCTGACATACGCGGCCATCTCCTTTCCAGCTCAAATGGGAACGGATACAATGACATTACTGCCTCCTCGAGACATCCACAGCAGAGAAACATGTTGTGTGAAGAGAAAGAAAAAGAATCATAGCGGAAACAGGATTGTTTTTTCTTCATCAGCAGATAACAGCATTGCAGCATGACAAACTTGAAACTCTGCTTTTTGCCCTGGGCCAAGTTAATTGCATTAATTTTCTCTGACAATTTCACAAAATAAGTAAAGACAGAGGGGAGGGGGAAAAAAAGGAACGACACTGAGTGTGTGTTTGTTACAGAAGTGCCCCTGTCATTTTTCAGCAATGATGAAATTAGTACAAAGTGTTCTCTCTGGATATAATCAATCACTACTTTCACGCGGTGCCACCGAATACAGCTGAAACCATATTTCCCCCCACTTGAGGACAAATGCTTCCTGATTGTGGTGCACACTTTGTCTATAAATATATCTCAGTGCAGCTCCCTGCAGTATTAGGTTAGACATTTCTTTTCAGGGTAAACATCTGTTTCTGCAAGCCTTGAGACAGACAAACCTCTTGACCGGAAAAGAGCAACGCCTGTTAAGAGAGAGCAGAGCTATGATGCCTGTTACCTCTGGACTGGGACACATGTAGAACTACTAGTGACAATGTGTCAGTTTCGATGGCCCCATGTATAAAATGAAAATCCTATACAAAGAGTAGGTCTAATAATGTTTCAAATAGTGTATGCAAGATTCAAAATTTTTCTGACTCGGAGTCTTAAAGTAATACAAAATAAAAATGTACAGTATATATTGGTACTCATACAAACACTAAGAAAAGCAGACAGTGGACTACAGTGTTCAGTATTTTAAAACAACAAAGCCCCCGTCAGATTTATCATGGCTTTCCCGGGTCCTTTCAGATGGTGATGGAGCCATTGGTGGAACATGGTGACCTGCTGTGATTTGTAAGGGTACTTTGACTCTCATTTCCACAAGCCACGAACGCGGTCGGTCGCTGGGCCTTGTCTCTAGTGCATACTGTCCAGGCCTACCAGAGGAAAGTCTCTTCCCAATCCCATTACAGCCATTTCCCATTTGGAATGATGGGACAAGCCACAACAGAAATCAAATATTTATCATGTTGTATTAACCCCCACCCACCCCCATATACACACTAACACCCCCAACGCTCCATGTGTTGGCTAGTTTCTGCACTGAATTAATTATCATATTAGGCCGTAGCTCAGGTGTTTCGTTGTTTGGCTGGGATTACACACACACACACACACACAAACACACAAAACGTTAAAAGCTCATATACACACACGACTGCATGTGGCTTTTGATATTACCACAAAAAGTGAATCTGTCATAGATCGATCTGCTCTATTGAACTGTGGTTGGGTGTCACACTACATGTTAACATTGTGTGGTTAAATAGTGTGTTTGAACCTCTACACACATGTGCATGAGTCAAGACTACATAAACTCAGCAAAAAAAGAAACGTCTTCTCACTGTCAACTGAGTTTATTTTCAGCAAACTTAACATGTGTAAATATTTGTATGAACATAACAAGATTCAACAACTGAGATATAAACTGAACAAGGCACTTGCAAGTTCCCAGACATTTCGGGGGGGGGGGGGGGGAATGGCCCTAACCCTCACCCTCCGATCCAACAGGTCCCAGACATGCTCCATGGGATTGAGATCCGGGCTCTTCAATAGCCATGGCAGAACACTGACCTTCATGTCTTGAAGGAAATTATGCACAGAGCGAGCAGTATGGCTGGTGGCATTGTCATGCTGGAGGGTCATGTCAGGATGAGCCTGCAGGAAGGGTACCACATGAGGGAGGAGGATGTCTTCCCTGTAACGCACAGAGTTGAGGTTACCTGCAATGACAACAAGCTCAGTCCGATGATGCTGTGACACACCGCCCCAGACCATGACGGACCCTCCACCTCCAAATTGATCCCGCTCCAGAGTACAGGCCTCAGTGTAACGCTCATTCCTTCGACGATAAACGCAAATCCGACCATCACCCCTGGTGAGACAAAACCGCGACTCGTCAGTGAAGTGCACTTTTTGCCAGTCCTGTCTGGTCCAGCGATGGTGGGTTTGTGCCCATAAGCGACATTGTTGCCGATGATGTAAGGCAGGTTCTCACCAGACAACAGGCCTACAAGTCCTCAGCCCATCCTCTCACAGCCTATTGCGGACAGTCTGAGCACTGATGGAGGGATTGTGCGTTCCTGGTGTAACTCGGGCAGTTGTTGTTGCCATCCTGTGCCTGTCTCGCAGCTGTGATGTTCAGATGTACCAATCCTGTGCAGGTGTTGTTACATGTGGTCTGCCACTGCGAGGACGATCAGCTGTCTGTCCTGTCTCCCTGTAGCTCTGTTTTAGGCGTCTCACAGTACGGACATTGAAATATATTGCCCTGGGCACATCTGCAGTCCTCATGCCTCCTTGCAGCATGCCTATGGCACGTTCACGCAGATGAGCAGGGATCCTGGGCATCTTTCTTTTGGTATTTTTCAGAGTCAGTAGAAAGGCCTCTGTAGTGTCCTAAGTTTTCAGAACTGTGACCATAAAAAAAAAAAAAAAAATTACCTTTATTTAACTAGGCAAGTCAGTTATTAAGAACAAATTCTTATTTTCAATGATGGCCGAGGAACAGTGGGTTAACTGCCTGTTCAGGGGCAGAACGACAGATTTGTACCTTGTCAGCTCAGGGGTTTGAACTTGCAACCTTCCGGATACTAGTCCAACGCTCTAACCACTAGGCTACCCTGCCGCACCAATTGTAAGCTGTTAGTGTCTTAATGACCGTTCCACAGGTGCATGTTCATTAATTGTTTATGGTTCCTTGAACAAGCATGGGAAACAGTGTTCAAACCCTTTACAATGAAGATCCGTGAAGTTATTTGGATATTTACGATTTCATCTTTGAAGGACAGGGTCCTGAAAAAGGGATGTTTACTTCAGTACATGAGATTAAACACCATGTTGGGATGAGCCAGGAAGTAGCACAATTGTTGTTTCGTATACAGTATCTACATCTACTTTTCACTACCTTCCCAGAACACAGGGTGTGTGCATAGAGAACAGACTGTTTGTCACAAAACAAAGCTACATGTCTCCCTCTCTCCCTAGGCCTGTCCCCCTGTTCAGACACTTCCCCCAAAGCTACGTGTCTCCCTCTCTCCCTAGGCCTGTCCCCCTGTTCAGACACTTCCCCCAAAGCTACGTGTCTCCCTCTCTCCCTAGGCCTGTCCCCCTGTTCAGACACTTCCCCCAAAGCTACGTGTCTCCCTCTCTCCCTAGGCCTGTCCCCTGTTCAGACACTTCCCCCAAAGCTACGTGTCTCCCTCTCTCCCTAGGCCTGTCCCCTGTTCAGACACTTCCCCCAAAGCTACGTGTCTCCCTCTCTCCCTAGGCCTGTCCCCCTGTTCAGACACTTCCCCCAAAGCTACGTGTCTCCCTCTCTCCCTAGGCCTGTCCCCCTGTTCAGACACTTCCCCCAAAGCTACGTGTCTCCCTCTCTCCCTAGGCCTGTCCCCCTGTTCAGACACTTCCCCCAAAGCTACGTGTCTCCCTCTCTCCCTAGGCCTGTCCCCCTGTTCAGACACTTCCCCCAAAGCTACGTGTCTCCCTCTCTCCCTAGGCCTGTCCCCCTGTTCAGACACTTCCCCCAAAGCTACGTGTCTCCCTCTCTCCCTAGGCCTGTCCCCTGTTCAGACACTTCCCCCAAAGCTACGTGTCTCCCTCTCTCCCTAGGCCTGTCCCCCTGTTCAGACACTTCCCCCAAAGCTACGTGTCTCCCTCTCTCCCTAGGCCTGTCCCCCTGTTCAGACACTTCCCCCAAAGCTACGTGTCTCCCTCTCTCCCTAGGCCTGTCCCCCTGTTCAGACACTTCCCCCAAAGCTACGTGTCTCCCTCTCTCCCTAGGCCTGCCCCCTGTTCAGACACTTCCCCCAAAGCTACGTGTCTCCCTCTCTCCCTAGGCCTGTCCCCTGTTCAGACACTTCCCCCAAAGCTACGTGTCTCCCTCTCTCCCTAGGCCTGTCCCCCTGTTCAGACACTTCCCCCAAAGCTACGTGTCTCCCTCTCTCCCTAGGCCTGTCCCCCCTGTTCAGACACTTCCCCCAAAGCTAACACAAACTACAAGGGGGGAAAGTTTGGATTCTCTACTTCTTAAATGCATCTGAATTTCTATTGGATTTCTCAGAGGGAAGACATTTGTCCTCTTCTGGTGCGGTTGTCTGTGCGTGTCTGAAGAGCGGGGAAAGAGGTGCGCGGTATGGATGTACAGTACACACACACACACACACTCCTCAGGAATTGCTCGGTTTTGTTTGAAATGACCAACCAAAAGATGTTTATTTTCCTAATACAGTGACATACTGAGAGAGTGTGGATGTTACCAGATAGGGAGGACTTCACATCCACTGTTGTTCCATGTTCTTATCATTGCAATACATACCAGGAAACACCCCCATATTAATAATCAATGAAACGGTGCTTATGTGAGATCACAACAGTTTTGGCACATAGTTTCAGGAGGCAGGTCTAACTAATGTCCTTGTAGGCAAAACAGATGCTGAAGTGTCCAATTATCTCACACAAAGGAATGTAAGTTGATTCCTCATGTTCCAGAAATCAATCTGATGTTCAATCCCTTTTCCTGACCAAGTTGGGTAGTTGAGTGTTAGGCCCAGTACATTCAAACTGTTGATAATGGTGCTGGGTGATGCAGTTTAACCTCTGAACTTTTCCTCTGTGTCCTAATCCCTTCCTTTGAAAAAGGGGCAAAGGAAATTAGCAGTGATGAAAAACAGTGATTGAAAAATAACATTTATCTTCTGCTGTTGAGTACAAAATAAAAGGCGCGTCGTCGGGGTGTCTGCTGACCATAATCAGTGAGATGTTAAAGGCAGATTTATAGAGGTAAATATTTTGACTCCTTGACTTCACAGATAATTCCAGTTTTACGAGCTAGTATTTCCACACATTATTTTCTTACATTAGGTGAATACAGCACTTAAAAACTCCACAATTAAATTTCTTGCACCAGTCTAATAAACAAACTTTATAGCAACCATAAATCAGTCAAACAAAAACACACAGAAAGCTGTTAATCTTCTATCATAAACCACAATCTATAAAAAATAAATGTGTTTTATATGAAAATGTGCTCAGCTGAATACCTTAAGTAAATGTAATACAGGTTTCTAACGTCACGTATAAATCTTGGTTGCTGCATGTTGTTAATTTGATACATTAGGCAATCATTTGCTATAAATAAATGTTTATTAGCTGGCCAATCCTTTCCCGAGTGCTAATGATATCTGTTTAAGAAGATCCTTAGGAAGATTTCAATTAGCACACAACTTTCCACAGCCACACTACTTAGTTGGTCAAACAAATCTAATCCATTCGCTGAACCATAATCTTTACATTGGCTTCCTCTCTTTCCTCTTCTTATGTAAGCATCCAAAAATACTGCTAGACAGCAGCAGGGAGAGAGAATAGCCTACTGTTGCTTCAGAGGCGCTGTATTTGCTTACCGGAGAGGTAGATAAGTTCCTACAGTAGTTCTGAAAGTAAAATGCTTAATAGATTAACACAATCAGTGTTTCTGATCAATTCCCCTCATATTCCAGGGAAATGTCTCACCTGTTGGCACCTGTCTGTAATTTGCTACTAATCAGTTTAATTCGAACCTACTAAACCGATAAGTTAACCATTAGCCATAGCCACAGACTCGTTCCCTAGTAATCAATGACATATGACAAATGGGAGCTGCAGAGCATGGCATCCACAAATGTAGATAACTACCTGAGGCACAAATCCTACCATTTATTCACTTATTCATTCATTCACTTAATTGTATTCAACTAGTCTTAGATCAATAAGTAATTAATTTCACTGGCTAAAGGAAAATTGTTCTATGGTGACCAATCGAAGAGTAATGTCTTTTTGTTTGAAAACTTCAGATATGAATCAGGGTGAGGTAGATAGGAGGGACATAAAATGCATGGTATGTGAATATTGACATATTACTAAACATGCACAAAACATTAAATAGTTTTAAATAGTAGATATAATACACATTTTGGTGGATTCTGTGTGTGCATATGAGAGCATGTACTGTGAGGGAGTTTCTGCAGTTCAATATTCCTAGCATCTTTGGAAGGTCAAACATTTTAATCTTGAGATAAACCACTGTGTATATCCGGTCATAGACAGACATGAGACCCCAATAACTATTCATTCAAACAAACAACACACACAGTGATCCTCATGCCAGCATTATTGTCCCTGTCTCCTCTCAGGCACTCCTCTCCTCTCATTCTAAATGTGTCTCCATTACAAATAGTGGCAGACTGGGGAATGAGGAGGACCCTTTAACCGCTCGGATATAAAGCTCTTATAACCATCCTAGCCATTTCCAATGAGGACCTCTATAATGTAATGTAGCCATTAGCATAACACAATAAGAGTGGAGCTTGGGCTATTTTGGCAATCATGGGGTTCCATGGCTCCCTATGTGAAATGGTAACCGATATACCAGCAACAGGGTTAAGAATTGTACCCAGATTGTGTCCGTTGTCATGGATGCGTTATATAATGTCCAAATTGAACATTGCTGTATGAAACTGTTTTTTTTAATGGCATTCTTTTGCATACAATCATGGTGCGGTGATTAAGTCAAATGTAGCAATTACAAGATGATGCAAGCGGTACGCGGTGGTATTTCCTCCAAGTAAAAACAGTGCTGAGAGATTCGTTAAGGCAACCGTGGGATGAGAAATCACAGCGGGGAGAGGTGGGAAATCGGATCAGAGACCACACAATAGGCCAAAGGCTCGCTAGAAAATAATTCCAAAAGCAGCCGTGTGCGAGCCACAGGAATGTTCCTACGGCGAGGGTATCTTTTAGGTTGAAAGGAGTGGGAAATATATGAACATGGGCTGACGTTTTGTTTGTTCTCCCCGGCAAAATGGAGGACATAGATCGTCCCTTATTGCCTAAAGACCCACAATGCAATTCTAGCCCTTCGGTGGTCACTTAGGGAGTGTGTTGCAGGAGTCACATGGTCAGATGGATCGCATCAATTTGCCACAAAACAATATAGACCCCCCCCCCCCCTGTTGTCCTCCCGTGCCCCACATATATGATATGTGGGAAGTGAGAACGCAGACAAATAATGTACGGCCGCCCATGGCCATACACTCAAATGGTGCTCCGTAGACAGAGGTGATAAATGAATGCATGTCAAAGGTCACAATGTCCTAATGCTAGCCAGAGTTCCAGTGGTGCAAGGCTTCTAGCACCACTCGCTGGTCAGAGTGAGTACTGACTGATGGAGGAATGACAGATGGGGAGAGGAACAACAGCTCTCAGTTAAAAAGTGATGTCAGTACTGATTTGCGTGGTGTGAGGGTGATGGTGATGATGCAGGAGTCCTGGTAACAGGAATAGGAATTTGAGAAGTAATGTGGAATGTGGTTTGAGTGATATGATGTTAATATCAGTGGTGGTGTGACTGAGAGCTGCTCTAGCACGTTGTGGCATCATCAGACAGGGTTTGGATCACACAGTCCTCTGGGGCTTCTCCTCTTCACTCTCAAAAATAAACACTGACAACGATCCCACACACACGCAGACAGACACACAGGCACGCGCATGTACACACACACACACACACACACACACACACACACACACACACACACACACACACACACACACACACACACACACACACACACACACACACACACACACGTTAAAACATAGACAAGCAACCGCACAAAAACAAGCATTTACATAGAAAACACACACAACCATCAAATGAGCTTTTTGTATTTGTCTGCACTCAATAAGCTTCACACATATTGACTCGTCAACTCATCAAAGGTGTTGTCAAAACATATCGCAATGCTGTACATCTCTTTCTCTGTTTTTCCCTCTCCCCATTTCTACCACTCCCTGAGCCCTCCAGGTGAAGAAAAAACTTCTGAAATAATAGCTTAAACTGAGGTATTACTTTAATACTTCCGAAGAAATAACCTGATTCCAACATTTTCAAAGGAGCAGGCTCCCTTGCCCGAGGCTACAGCGTGATGTGTGAGCGAAGTGTATGGTTTGTCACTTCAGATTAGAGAGCAGGCTCTGTGTGCCTTTGAATGAGAGGCAGCTGTGGTAATAGGCGGTGTAGATATTAGAGTTAATAAAATCATGTGGAAGAAGATGTATATGCATCTTGACCAAGTACAGCAGCGGCGGGAAAAGGCGTACCAGAGGAGGCTGGTGGGAGGAGCTGTAGTAGGACTGGCATGGAATAAATCAGACACATCAAACATATCAAATCCGTTCCATTTATTACATTATACTGAGCCTGTCCTCCTATAGCTCCTCCCACCAGCCTCCTCTGGGGTGTACATTAGCCTGTCCCACTGCAACACCGGATGGAACCTGACCTCTAATTCCCCCCCCCCCTTTACTGTCAGATTGATATTAATAATAAGCAGCCCATAGCATTCCTTTATTAAGTTAATATAAAGGGGTTAGATGGACTGTGTAACTCAAACACACACACACACACTATTGTTGTGTGGATGGAGGGGGGTTGTTATGGTGGTGGACGGCTGTGTGTGTAGTCTACCAAATTAATAACCAACCAGCTAAATGGAGGTAAACATCATGTGTGGACAGTAAATCTTGGTGGGTATTGGTTAGGTCTGACTTGCTAGAGTCAAATTATGACTCCAGCAAACCTATATAGCCATAGGTTTAGACAACAGTAAACAAACTGTAGCAACTCACCGACACACTGAACCAAGGAAGCCCTTAAATAATACCATTTTGGCTCTACAAACAAAGCCATATAGTGGACAAACCACCACCGTAAACAGTGTATGATAAAAGCCTGGAAATGTAATTAAAACAATAAATCCAGCCAAGGCATTACTGGACCAACTCACGTCCTCTCTCCTCAGCCCTGTATGAACGTCTCTCTCTAGTGATCACCAGCACTATGCTCAGTCCAGTACACGCCGAGACACTAAACCACTGGATTGGCTGGACCCTGAGACTAGGCCTTCGTCTGCAGCATGCAAAACCCCACACACTCAGATGATTTCAACCATATTTTACCAGAAGCTCAAGGGAAATAGATATACACTGAATGAACACCACATCAGGGAGTCCCGACGTGACCATGATATCCAATCCCTGGACAGCAGGGCCACGCATTATTACCAGGGTCGGGTTAATGGTCAATACCATTTCAATTCCAGTCAAGTCAGGAAGTACACTGAAATTCCAATTCCTATTCCCATCAATGAAGAACATTTGGAATTGAATTAGGTTTACTTGGCCTCCTGGGTGGCGCAGTGGTTCTGGGTTCGCACCCAGGCGAATGACTGGCCGTGACCGGGAGGTCCGTGGGGCGACGCACAATTGGCATAGCGTCGTCCGGGTTAGGGAGGGTTTGGCCGGTATGGATATCCTTGTCTCATTGCGCACCAGCGACTCCTGTGGCGGGCCAGGCGCAGTGCACGGTGTTTCCTTCGACACATTGGTGCGGCTGGCGTCCGGGTTGGATGTGCGCTGTGTTAAGAAGCAGTGCGGCTTGGTTGGGTTGTGTATCGGAGGACGCATGGCTTTCAACCTTCGTCTCTCCCGAGCCCGTACGGGAGTTGTAGCAGCGAGACAAGATAGTAGCTACTAAACAATTGGATACCACGAAATTGGGGAGAAAAACGGGGTAAAAATTCAAACAAAAAAAATAATTAGGTTTTACTTTCTGAATTGACTGGAAATGTAATTGAATTGACCCCAACCCTGATTATTACATAGACGAAAACCTAAACGTCCCTTGTTTGTCAAGAATGTTGAACACGCGGTTTTCGTCTGTCATAATGTGTGGCCCAACAGACCAGGCCTTGACCAGCAACTTCAGTTGTCCACAGTCCTTCTCCACAGCCACTCTGTTTATTGATAGTATTGCAGCTAATAACAAATCCATTTAATCTTTCCCTCTTATTTCCTCATTTTAAAATCCAGATGATTTTTGTCAAAGAGACGTTTCATTTGAAATGAAATAAATGTTTATCATATAACATGTTCTGGTATCACATCAATATGGGATTGGCCTATTTTTTTTACATGTGGAAATATATGTGACAGTGGGGTAGCTCATGAGAACCCAAGGGGTGTATACCCAGCCCTTGAGTTCTCAATTGAAAGTACGGACCACAGCTGGACCAATGAACTGCAATCCCGATGCATTGTTTTAACATTTAGAAACTGCATTAATCCTCATTTGCAATACAGTTTTGGAAACCTTTGGAACTTAACTTTTCTATAAGCTTGAACAAATCTTTCAAAACCAACATATACACTTACTGAGCGCAGTTTAGCGAAGGTACACCTGGCTTTATTCACAGAACATCTCGACTATGACACCCCCCCAACTTACATTTACATTACATTACATTTAAGTCATTTAGCAGACGCTCTTATCCAGAGCGACTTACAAATTGGTGCATTCACCTTATGACATCCAGTGGGACAGTCACTTAACAATAGTGCATCTAAAACTTAGGAGGGTGGGGTGAGAGGGATTACTTAACCTATCCTAGGTATTCCTTAAAGAGGTGGGGTTTCAGGTGTCTCCGGAAGGTGGTGATTGACTCCGCTGTCCTGGCGTCGTGAGGGAGTTTGTTCCACCATTGGGGGGCCAGGGCAGCGAACAGTTTTGACTGGGCTGAGCGGGAGCTGTACTTCCTCAGTGGTAGGGAGGCGAGCAGGCCAGAGGTGGATGAACGCAGTGCCCTTGTTTGGGTGTAGGGCCTGATCAGAGCCTGGAGGTACTGAGGTGCCGTTCCCCTCACAGCTCCGTAGGCAAGCACCATGGTCTTGTAGCGGATGCGAGCTTCAACTGGAAGCCAGTGGAGAGAACGGAGGAGCGGGGTGACGTGAGAGAACTTGGGAAGGTTGAACACCAGACGGGCTGCGGCGTTCTGGATGAGTTGAAGGGGTTTAATGGCACAGGCAGGGAGCCCAGCCAACAGCGAGTTGCAGTAATCCAGACGGGAGATGACAAGTGCCTGGATTAGGACCTGCGCCGCTTCCTGTGTGAGGCAGGGTCGTACTCTGCGGATGTTGTAGAGCATGAACCTACAGGAACGGGCCACCGCCTTGATGTTAGTTGAGAACGACAGGGTGTTGTCCAGGATCACGCCAAGGTTCTTGGCGCTCTGGGAGGAGGACACAATGGAGTTGTCGACCGTGATGGCGAGATCATGGAACGGGCAGTCCTTCCCCGGGAGGAAGAGCAGCTCCGTCTTGCCGAGGTTCAGCTTGAGGTGGTGATCCGTCATCCACACTGATATGTCTGCCAGACATGCAGAGATGCGATTCGCCACCTGGTCATCAGAAGGGGGAAAGGAGAAGATTAATTGTGTGTCGTCTGCATAGCAATGATAAGAGAGACCATGTGACCAACCGTCTGTGCGGTTGGTACTGTAGCAAGTTGAAATTCCTATCACCTGGCAAATGCACAAAACCATGTAAAAACCTGTTAGCGCGTACATGTACTTCCGTCTTGCGCACGTACCTTCAGTCATGAGGAAACACATCTTGATTTCCACACATAGATAGACCTGTGTTTTAGCCCTTCTGCTTTGCTGAAGAGAAAGTATGTCATTGTGGTATGGGTCAGACTGACCCGCACACTAAAAGAATCAAGTAAAAACAGCCCAGACTTCATTTTGTCAAGACTTTTCAGAAAGAAGAAATAGAAGAACATTTGATTTTAAAAACTCGATATTTAAGAACTATTTGTTGAACATATTTCCTTTCTCACAAACAAGCGTTTTCTGTTTGGAGCTCATTTTCGCATGTCTGTGTCAGAGATCTGCTGCTCTCACACTGAGAAGGAGGAGCTTGGGAAAGCTCCTTTTCACCCAAACATAATTGTAAAAGTACAACCAGAACCAGTCAAAACAAAATACATCAAAGCCACGTGTTTATTATGGACCTGTGCAAATATCTATACACATGAAAGCCTCTGGGTCAAAATGACCCACAACATCATGTTTGTCTACAAAATCTACACAGGCATTGCAATACACATCAGTATGGACACATTTTGAAGTTAGGTTCATGACCCTAAATGAGGAAAAGTCTTTTAATATCATGGAGAAAAAGGGAGGTTAACTAGTATTTTAGACAACTCTAAAGTAGAAATATCCACTTTCCTGTGGACATTTTGTCAAAAATTTTTGACCAGCTGAAGGACCAAGACCACGGACAATCGGCAGAGTAAGTTCAAATATTCAACAGTTGTATTCAATATTTGTATTGTATTCACCATTTGTAACAGACAAGGGACGTTTAGGTTTTTTATAACTGTGCGTTGTGTTTCCTACACAATTGGCATTGCCACGTTTAATGACTACCTCTCACCTTGCCCTTGCATTTCCATTGGACCATTCCATTCCACATTTCCGTCTGAATCACATGATTCTCCTAAACTGGGTAGTGTATTTTTTAAATAAATAAGTATGAAAGTTATTAAATATTTAAGTTCTAAATATTTCCAAAACTATATTGTGTGCGAGGCGTAGTAGGCCATTTGCGTTTCGACAGAGCATTTGGGCAAGGTCGGAGAGTCTGGCCATTCCCCTCAGTCCAATAATGGCTCAATGGAATTGGAGTCATAAGTAAGGATAGCTTTGTACGGAAAGCCACTTTAACATTACATTAATTTCATTTTTTATATCAATAATTGTATTGATTTTTTTTTCAATAATTGAGCTTTGAAATGTTTATATCAATAATAGATTTGTTTTAAATCAATACATTTTGGGGAAAAAAATTGAATTATTGGTATAGATAATTAAACTTTTTATATCAATAATTGTCGAATGATGGATATATTAGCATATTTAAGACTGAAAACAAATCAGCTTCAAGAGCATTGAGTGTCAATTAAGTATTTAAATTATTTATAAGGAAGTGGAACTCCGGCCAAGTTGCTCACCTGTTACTTCCTGTTAGTGGGAGAACCTGTCAGGAGCATGTAAATGTGATCCCGCCCCCATGAAGGTCATTATCGTATATTTGTTTATATAAAAAAATATATATAAAAAATGAAAATTATTTATATAGATCATTTAATATGATATAAAACTGTGTAGCCTACCTTTACATGTAAGAATTGAAGACATTCAGCAGGTCTTGGTCGACAGTGAAAATTGATAAAAAGTTTGCCAATTGTTAAAAGTAAAATCAACACGTTTGCGTTTCGGCCCTAGGATTTCAAAGTCATCTTCCTCTTTTTTTGTGTTTCATGGCGGTGTGAAAACAATTTCAAGGTGGTCAAGTTATTCAGAGAGATTAACGAAGGAGGTTTTTATATATTTTAATGGCCTACCCAAAGTCGATCCTGGGTGCACGTTGTTGTTTTTGGCCTAGCAGTACACAGCTGATTAAAATATGACAAGCTTAACGTGCACCAAGGGGGGTCCACAGGACCGACTTTAGGTAACCCTCGGTTAAGGACAAATCACCAATCACAATGGGAATACAAACAAAACATTATGCGATTGGTAAATTCATTGGTAAATCTGACCTATTGGCATGCACGCAATTGAACAAGCTTTTCAACGTCATTTAAAATGCAGCAGATGGCAGCATTTTATCATGTTAACACCTTTGAGCGCTCAACAACTACATATTTACACAAACTTGTGGGATGAATGGTGAATAGAAGTTGAAGAGCAAGTTTTATATTTAATATATATTTGGGTGAGAAATGAAGGTCATGATGCACGACATAGCACATTGAACATGAACCCCCCTCAGTGACAGAGCTGCACCTGCACTTTACCTCCGTTTGATATGCGTTTACATGTCGTGCTTAATTGCATTTTACTAAGTCATATTACTTGTGAATTTACACATATTACACACTCATAAACCAATTCTGTCAGCAACGTTTCAGTGGACTTTTTGGGGGGGGGTGGGGTCCTGGTTCCACCCGATGTTTGTGTCTCAAAATACAGATTCCATGTTGGCCACCTGACCATTTAGGTTTGAGTCACGTGATCCGTTCTCCATCCTCGCCATTTTGCAGTGTGAGAGACAGAGGCCACTTTTTACTGCTACAGGATAAAGCACCGTTTTTTATTTTTATGTTTTGAGGCTAAAGATCACTCAGAATTGCCGAATCAGTAAGTACTTACCTAACCGACACATAAAAGTCGCATGATCCGTTGACATTTATTAAACCAGAAGCGAATTAAACAGCTCGATGTCTTTTACAGTGTGTGTGTGTGAGAGAGACTCGTGTGCTAGCTTAGCTTCAAGTGGCTGTCTTGTTGTCATGTACAGTGCGTGTCCTGTCCCCTTTTCCCCCAGATAAAGAAAGTATATCTCTAGCGTTGGACTCCGTCTTATCGACACACCTACGCTATTATTGTGACTATGTTACCTGGCATTTAGCTAGCTATGAGGTGTTACACCTCATTATTTTGCTTTCGTCAACCATCCACGCCTCGGTGTGTGCACTCTTATTTTTAGCCCGTTATGTCAGAGGGCAGTCCCCCTAGTCATGCACACATATCGATATCCCTGTTCATCTAGTTAGCTAGCTACTAAGCCAAAGGGGTCAGCTACCAAACCCTAGCTAAAACCTAAATATTACTTAAGTCTTTGATTTTAACAATCACTCAATATACAGTAGATTGTGGATTGTGCAAACGGGTGGGTATAATTTGTGGATCGTTCCAACAGGAATCTGTTCCAAAAACGTCGTAAAGCACAATGTTTGAACTAGTTGACGAATAGGCATCAATCAACTCACCACGTAGCTTATATTCTTAATGTGTTGTCCATGGGCTACCAGAGTGAGGACAGACATTTTCCGGAATAAACGTAGTGAGTGAAGAAAAAAAGCGTATTTAAATAGCCCACTCCATACCTGATTTCATACGAAGTTTTTGGACAGATTGCTGTTGGAACGTTCCACAAATTATACCCGCACTGTGCAAACAGCTATTTGCCTACCCTTTCACTTTTGGACAAGGAACACCAAGTAGTACAGTACTGGAGAAGGTTCAGGGATATTTAGGCACAGGCTATTCCTTAAAAGCAGAACCCAAAGAAAAGGGAACCTGATTGTGGTCAGAAAGGGGAAAGTGTGGTACCAATTGCAGACTTTAATGTGCTTAACCACAGGAATGTCTTCCTCTAATGTGGCACTGGTAAATAATCATTCATCCTTATTAAAGTATCATTGATCTGCTTGAATTACCACAGTGGTTCCAATCAAATATAATTATTGGATTTAGGAATGGTAAAACTAAATTAGGACTTTGATTGGGACTTTCAAAGTTCAGTACTGTACTCTGTGTGTACTCTGTGACCCCTGCTATGTTTTGCACACTTGCCCCAGCCAGGTCATGAACCTAGTAACACAACAGGTGTCTTTCTCAGCGTAGGCCTAAACAGATTTTTGTCAACATTTGTTTGTGTGTGTCTAAGATGGAAAGAAGCACATTTGCAAAGGGAGCAATACGATATTTGTAAGATGATTGTGGTAGTTTAACTGGCTTGTTTTGCTTCCTCCAGGCATGGAGGACAGCAGTGGAGTTGCCATCCTGCATCCCCTCTCTAGAGGCCAACAGGAGACTGTCTTCATCCCTGAAAGGGTGGAAACGCCTCCAGGTACCCTGATGGAGCCTAGGGATGATGACCAGAGGCAGCAGCAGGCCGCAGACTCCCTCATTGAGGTGATCGAGAAGCTCAGCAAGATTGTGGAGAAGCGCCCACGTCGATGTACCCTGGCTGGGAAGAAGAGAGCCCTCATGTCCTGTGCCTCCATCAGAGTCCCAGAGATCAGGGAGGGCAGTGGTGGGTCCTCCCCCTGCAAGAGAGTCCGGGAGTTGGAGGAAGAGGTGAAAGAGGAGGAGATCAAGCCAGACAACAGTGCCCCTGCTGGCAGCAGTAGGACCATCACCTGTTACCAGTGCAGCCTGTGTCGGTTCCTGTCCCCGACCTTGAGCCTGCTGAAGGAGCACCTGCGGCAGCACGATGAGCAGCACAGTGACCTCATCCTCATGTGTTCTGAGTGTCGCTTCATCTCCAGCCACCAGGAGGAGCTAGAGGCCCACGTCAGGCTCCACTTTGACTGCAGCAACTCCAACAAGAACCCTGTATCCAGCCAGCAGGCCAGAGAGGGGAATGAGGACTTGGGGATGGGAGGTAGTGTGGAGGACGTTGTGTTCAAAACCGCCATGGACTGTGCTGAGGAGATCCCTGCTAATAAGAAGTGGTACAGCTATGAGGAGTCTGGGATGTACCGCTGCCTGATCTGCAGCTATGTGTGTGGACAGCAGCGAATGCTAAAGACACATGCATGGAAGCACGCAGGTCTGGTGGACTGCTCTTACCCGATCTTTGAAGACGAGGCAGTGGCACCTTCCAGACAAGAAGCACCAGCACCTCCTGTAGCTCCTCCTGCAGAGGAAGCCATAGTGGTCCTCACCCCGGTCCCGGAGAACTCCCAGTACCTCAACAAGATGTCCACCTTCCAGATTGACCTCTGTGCCCCTGTGGCAGAGTGTAGGAATGAGGCCAGGACAGAACCAATCACAGAGGAGAGCCCAGTGGAGAGGCTATCTAAAGACTCAGAGCCAATGTTGGAGGTACAGGTGACCACAGAGACCGAGGTGGAACTTGTGCAGGACTGTCATCAAATTACAAGCACAACAGACAGCCTCCTGTCATCAGCCCAGAAGATCATCAGCTGCAGTCCCAACAGTGCCGGCCATGTCAACGTCATAGTAGAGCGACTGCCGTGTGCAGAGGAACCCGTGGCCACCCAGCCCCTCCTCCCCAGCTCAGAGGTGGGCAGAGACGAGAGCCTGCTGGCTGCAGAGGAGGCGGGCCATGTGGAGAACCAGCCAATGCTTGCTTACAAGGATGAGCAGCAGGAGGTGGTGATTTGCTGGAGCAACAGCGAGAGGCAGCAGACCACCACGGACCCTCCACGTGACGAGAACGCTCCCCCAGCCCGCAGGAGGACCCACTCTGAGTCTCTGAGGCTGCACTCCCTGGCTGCTGAAGCTCTGGTGGCCATGCCCATGAGGACCGCAGAGCACATCAGGAGCATCGTGGGTCAATGCTCCCAGAGCCCTGACACGGGCCAGAGGCTCCTGGAGATGGCCACGGCTGCAGCAGTTTCAGCCGACAGAGCCCCTGCAGCGGTAGAGGAGCTGGCAGGAGTGGGCAGCGTGGGGTCAGCCCTGGTAGACCTGGAGCTACAGGGGTCCAGAGAGTACGGGCTGGCTGAGGGCCCCACCAAGGCTGGCATCAGCCTGTCCCTGCTGACGGTCATAGAGAGGCTGAAGGAGCGCTCGGACCAGAACGCCTCAGATGAGGACATCCTGAAGGAGCTCCAGGACAACGCCCAGAGCCAGCACGCCGTGGAGGTCAGCGCCTGTGGAGGGGGGGACCCGGGTAACCCTGGTGGTGGTCTGGTGGACTACATCCCTGGCAGCGAGAGGCCCTACCGCTGTCGCCTGTGTCGCTACAGCAGTGGGAACAAGGGCTACATCAAGCAGCACCTGCGAGTACACCGCCAGAGACAGCCCTATCAGTGTCCCATCTGTGAACACATTGCCCTGGACAGCAAAGATCTAGAGGGCCACATGATCAACCACTGCAAGACCAGGGTGTACCACTGCAAGCAGTGTACTGAGGCCTTCTATTACAAAGTGAGTAGAAGGACTGAAGAGAGCGGAATTAGGACAGAGTGTGCGCCTCAATGTCCCTGGGCAGGGATGTATTATTGAAGTGGCTCCTACCTATAGGAAAGAATATTGCTCTTGAGTTTTTGTTTCTCCATGACCCAAATGACAGTCATTTAAAGATGAGCTGATTGTTGAAGTGAGAGTTGAGATGGACGTTTGTCTGGTTGGTGCAGTTGAAGAGGTTTAGTTTGATTCAGGGAGCAGAGAAGTAGCCTGTTGATTTCATTACCTTCACGAGACACCTCGTCCATTTCTGCAGACGTCATTAAGTCATAACAGGGTTTTTTCGGTAGAGATAGAGATGTTTTTTTAGAGAGGGGAGGGTAGCCTGTGTGTTTTTTCCAGCCCCCAGAAGATCTTGTTAAGTTTTTATTTTTCACTGTTTGCTTTATTACTGACCCTTTCCACAGAGTCAGCTGAGGAACCACATTAGAGACCAGCACGGTTTGGGCGACACCAACGCAACACTAACCCCTGTCACTGAAACCACGGCAACCATGGAGGAATCTGAAAAGATGACAAATGACGGTGAGGAATTTGTCAAATGTATTTTTCACGCGAGTCAAAAAAAGAATATTTTTTTGTTAATTGAAAAGTTAAAAGGGCAACGCTCGCTCACCATTAAAAATGGATTTTATTTAGGCGACTTAAAATCTTGATGTTTCAGCCTTCATTAATGGCCTTCATCAGAACCATGGATTCAAATCGTGTTTTTAATGGTGAGCGTTGCGCCAAGTGTGTTTTTCAACTTGACCAAACACGATCTGTCTTTTTAATCTAAATCAAAGAATGTTTCTCACTTATGATCCTCTCCACTTCCCGTTTTGTTCATTTAATTTTATTGGCACCTCATTCTTTATCCACAATATTTAATGAGTGTTCCGCTCTCCAGATTCCATCAGTTCGCAGAAGGTGTACAGGTGTGATGTGTGTGATTACAGCAGCTCCACGTACGTTGGAGTTCGGAACCACCGGAGGATCCATAACTCTGACAAGCCTTACAGGTTGGTGCTGTGTGTCTGCTGTCTGTGTTTTTAATAATGTCAATAGGATTCATCGTGATTGCAATCTGGATTCCTTAGGACTTGACATTCAAGTAAATTTGCCAGTGGCACACCAGGCCAGTGCCAACTAAAAGCTACTGTCCCGAATTGGGAAAATAAATACTGGCCTGGGTCAAGATCTCACAGGATAGTGGATGATAGCCTAGTGGTTAGAGCGTTGGACTACCAACCAGAAGGTTGCGAGTTCAAACCCCTGAGCTGACAAGGTACAAATCTGTCGTTCTGCCCCTGAACAGGCAACTTAACCCACTGTTCCCAGGCCGTCATTGAAAATAAGAATGTGTTCTTAACTTACTTGCCTGGTTAAATAAAGGTAAAATATTTTTAAAAATGTGTGCATAATTACAATATCAGGTGATTTTATTTATAATTTGTGGCATGAGCAAGCTAGCCTGTAATAACCCTCCCTTCATACACAAATAATACAATTTTAACTTCCAAACAATATCATGTTCACATTGATTGTTTTCAGGGGAAAAAATAATTGTGCAATCTCAATAAGGGTGTTATTGTTAGCAATTTTGAACAGTCAGCAGGCTACAGTTGTAGGGCCCTATAAAATCAGTTCCATATTTTGCTTGGTATCGTTTTTGTTTTTCCGGGTTTCTGAATTTGTTCAGGTTTTCACACTTTTTTTTAAAATAGAAAAAACAACAACATTTGGATGTTCCATTTTCAACAATGATTAAACCAGGTCTGGTAAGTATTTTGGGGTGGGTGTAGTTGCCCTTTTATTCAATTGTGCATCTAGTGAGAGACCACCATTTGCCTAGTGGTATTTCTGTACTGTACAACCTTGTTAGCATACCCATTGCTGCCTTAGTTAGCAGTCACGGGTAGATAGATATAAGTAGAAAAAATGTAAGTATAGAATCTAGATGTTATGATACAGAGCTCCAGCAGGGGGCAGTGAGTGTTAGGTAAAGATCAACCTTGGCTGCAGTCTACAGCTGTAGTATTTCTCTCAACGCAGCACCCATGTAAGCGGATCGGCCCTGCTCTGTGTACACACACACACACTCGAGGCGGCGTCTGGGTGGGGGGTGGGGATCTTATTCTCTAAGGCCACACACATCTAGTTAGTTCATTTTTTTACCACTATGGACCCTCAGAGCCCTTTCATGCAGGGGAGTGCAATCTTTCTACTCTTGTGCTTTAGTATCCTTGACTCACTTCAAACCACTTCACAGGGAAGCACACACCTTTTAACTAAGGCCATCTTATCCATTTGAGCCACACAGTATATCGCATCTCTGAACATTGTGCTGCCAGCTACCCTTTCAGCTTAGCCTGGAAACAAAATAGCCGTCAAGACAACAGTATGGCCCTCCAGGCTTTTCCTGCTGTACTAGCCAAAACAGAATAGTAAACGGAGCATAAACAGCCACGCACAACATGAACTGTCTAACAACTAGGCCTGTACAGAGATATTCCCTCTAATTCTGGCCAACTCTCTGGTACCGTAGGTGCTGCAGCTGTGACTTTGCCACGACCAACATGAACAGCCTGAAGAGCCACATGAGGAGACATCCCCAGGAGCACCAGGCTGTCCAGCTACTGGAGCAATATAGGTGAGGACCGGGTCAGGGTTCAGCTACTGGAGCAGTACAGGTGAGGTCAGGGTTCAGCTACTGGAGCAGTACAGGTGAAGTCAGGGTTCAGCTACTGGAGCAGTACAGGTGAGGTCAGGGTTCAGCTACTGGAGCAGTACAGGTGAGGTCAGGGTTCAGCTACTGGAGCAGTACAGGTGAGGTCAGGGTTCAGCTACTGGAGCAGTACAGGTGAGGTCAGGGTTCAGCTACTGGAGCAGTACAGGTGAGGTCAGGGTTCAGCTACTGGAGCAGTACAGGTGAGGACCGGGTCAGGGTTCAGCTACTGGAGCAGTACAGGTGAGGACCGGCTCAGGGGGTTCGAGGTCAGAGAGGGGAGACTTGGGCAGGGGAGTGGGAGAGGTAGAGAAAGTAGGCCTATGTGCTTCGAAAGAGTCTGGGGATGGAGGAAGAGCCAAAGTGTAAGAAGAACCCATCTCATCGACCATCAGAAAGAGCTCCTAATGAACTCTCCTTTTAGTGTCGATATAGAGGATGTCTGGGTATATGGAGCATGATGTCGAGCAGTACAGATAAGCGTTATCAGAGCATGTGTGCCACTAGGTCTCTCCCTGAGGAGTCTTTAGTGCTGCTGATCCCTTTTGATATAATGGAGTTGAGGGGATTAGTGGACCCCAAGCAGCATATTAAATCAGCCGCTTCTGCTACAGGCTTGATCCCGTTAATTTCTCTGTTCCTTTCCTCCCATCTCACGTACTCCTTTCGTTTTTCAGGTGTTCACTGTGTGGCTATGTGTGCAGTCACCCTCCGTCCCTCAAGTCTCACATGTGGAAGCACGCTGGCGATCAGAACTACAACTACGAGCAGGTGAACAAGGCCATCAACGAGGCCATCTCCCAGAGTGTCCGGTGAGTGGGCGGGGTTTAACGGTCTGCTTTTACCATCTGTAAAGCTTCTAGTCAGACTGAAGCCTGTGTTTGGGTCCCAGTGAACCAGGGTGTGTAGGGTCATGTCTCTGTCTTGATGGTGAGCCTGCTCTCTCTCCCTGGCTGTAGTTCCCCCAGTGCCCCGCAGAAGGTTTCAGCAGTGGGGGAGGCAGTGGCAGAACAGTCTGGTGTGGTGCATTGTGGGAAGAAGGAGAGGGTCTTTGTGGACCCAGCCCCCCTAGCAGAGGTTCCTGTGGACAGTGTGTTTGGCGGTGGCTCAGGGCCAACAACAGAGCTCATCCAGTGGTCCTCCAGAGAGCAGGCCCCACAGAGCGACAACCCCCAGCACAGCCCCCAAGGGAAGGAGGGGGTCCAGTCCCGGGCCGGCATGGAGTATTGTGTGCTGCTGTTCTGCTGCTGTATCTGTGGCTTTGAGTCTACCAGCAAGGAGAGACTGATGGAGCACATGAAGGAACATGAGGGAGACATCATCAGCATCATCCTGAACAAGGAGCAGCAGGGAGCAGCCCAACCAGCAGAGGGCAGCACAGCACAGTGAGACAGCATTTACCCCTCCCCTTACCCCAACAAAGAACCAGGAACCTACCCCCTCACTCACACTGAGTCTGATTTTAACAGGGAAGTACTGTACCGTGCATCTTGTTTTTTGGTTCTTAATTTTATGAACTTAACAGAAGGTTACAAAAAGTGTATCAGTTGGAGCTCAGACATACAGACAATTGGAAAACTCCCATTTCAAGGCGTTGCAGTAAAATGTTCGACCTGAACAAGTTCAGGCACGTTTAATACCTCAGAAAACAGACATTTCCATATTTTTAAATGGAGCTCAGTCCATTCTACTCAGCAAACATATATTGACCACATGGCAGCTTTTGTATTAAAATACTGTAGTATAATTTAATATATTTAATCGTTCACATTTATAGTTTATCTGTGGCACCTGCACTAGGCTATACAGAGATGCCATCTACTTGCATGTTGTGTTCATCTTAGCTATATTCAAAATGGGTTAATACAACCTGGTCTCAGAGCATTTCGTATTATTCTGTACATAAATCTGAGACAATCGATATTTTGAAAATTTGTAACGGCTAAAGTTAGCCACCTAGCTAGAATTCGTAACGTTGCATACGTTTAGCAAATTCATATAATGTTGTACGTTTTGCAAATTCGTAACATATAATGCAAATTGTAGTTCTTAACATATCATTATGAAATGGATGATTTACTTCCACAAATTAATACATACCATACAAAATGTAACGCATCATACTAATTTGAGTGTCCTGGATTTACATTTACAATGTTACGTCTAGTCTATGAGACCAGGCTGGTTAATAATATGTATCAATGTAGGCCTATGCATGTTGGTTTCCGTTATGTCGGCGCAAAGGAAAAGTCTTATTTGATTTAATTCACTGTTTGATTCTATTTTGACCTATTGGACCTCTGGTACGTTTATGGTAATGATGGGCCACTTGAGGGTGGTTTCCTAAAGCTGTAGGATAGATAGGCTGGTAACAAGTTGTTGTTTTACCAACATTCACCACGGCGTCAAGGCTTCTTGAGGCAGAAACCGGTTAGGGAGGAATTTCTACGGTACGATCAGTCAATTATGGTGCATATTAGTGGTCATTTTAGACCCCGGCTTTATGGTCGCGAGATGGTAAATGGACAATCGTTGAACTTTGATTGCAGCCAACACCCAACTGTTTAGCGTCGGCTACGTATTACTGTTCTGAATACGATAATCATTTCTAGATTCATGTTTTAGCTCAACAATTGCCAAGTTGATCACTTGAATATGGTAAGCAGTTCCCAAAGTTTCTCCACATAGGCCTAGCACTTGTGGATAATGGATGGCTGGAGTGATTGACATCCTAGCACAGAGCGGTGTGCTAGTATAGTAAACCTGCTATTCCTCTCTCTGTGTGCTGTGTTGACCAATAGCGGAGGGTGATATATATGACCAGCTTTTCAAGTGATGGGCCTATAGGCTACTGTAGACTGACGTTGGATACGGTGTTTTCCGTTTGACTACCTCTGCTAATGTATTTCCGAACTTCACTCGCTGCTCCAGTTAGTTTCACACTAAACATGCTTTGGTATGCAGAGTGGCGACTTGGAAATAATTTCCATGCCCTTACTGTTTTTATGTAGACAGATAGGTGTAGGAAATTATGATCAAATTAAATATCCATAATTGAGGGATTTCTGGATTTGCGTTTGTGTAGCTCAATGTGTCAAATAAATGAAATCGTTATCTTTCTGCACGCTGAAACTCTCATTATAATGGCAGGTTATTCCCATGTTAATTTACAATTCAAAGTACTAACGTCAGGAAGACCATGACGGTCTGCATTTAAACCGCACTTAATTCCCCCACCCCCAATTGACATAGTTTGCATTTTAATGAGTGGTTCGGTGAATTAAAGCAAGAGACAAGCAAGCAGAACCACATGCTGATCATAGGCCACTTTCTGCTACGTATGATCTATCTGGGGGGTTTATATGATTCTATTTGTGGACGTACGGTAGTGCAGCTTCTTGCTGTGTCTTTCTGAAAGCCTAATGATCGTCTTACCTATGCAGACCATGAGACAGAGGGGACACGGTGGGAAAGGGAACTGACTAGTGGCCTAAGTGAATTGATTGGTGGTTGTGGGTCAGAGGTGCAAATGGTTTTGGATAGATCTGACATCATATTTCTTGTGCGAAAGCTTCAGGTTATCTGAATGTTTTTTTTACCCATGCAGAGTTGGCTAAATGTCATTTGTGAAGCCAGTTTATTCTTCCAGGAGGGCTTAGCCTTTTGTTTGTTTTTGTTCCCGTATTTACGTTGTCACGTGTGGGAACTTGAAGCCTTAGATCCAGGACTAAATCTGTTCGTTTCATGTGTGTTGAGCGTGAAAAACACATTGGTGTTGCAGATGTTAACTCGAACCGGTGCTCCTGGCACCTCCTACCAGACCCCGTTCATATGCACTTAAACATTTTGTCTTGCCCAATCCCCCTCTTGAGTGGCACACACACACAATCCATGACTAAAATTGTGCTAATACATTTGTTCTGTAGTTTATGTCCAGTCTGCTGGTGAAATTGCATACTCAATTAGATATATTACTATGCTTATTTATCTCTTATACTACTTGTTATTTGTCTATTTGATTTGGAAATGTTAGATTTCAGATGGTGATGCATCCACGTGAGTCTACCACTCTGGCTTTAATTTCCGAAATTAGGCGATGAACTGACATGAGAACCTGGATGGGAGGGAAAGGTTCTTATAGGGTGTGTGACATCTGATGTGGATGATTTTGACATGTTCTTTGTTTGACTTAACCAACCCTTAACCCCAGGTCCCTACTCAATTCAACTACAGGGTGCCATGTGATGCGTAACCGTCAATAGATTGTGCATTTTCAAAGACATTTTAACGTGTTATTTTTGCTCATCCTGTCAACATTTGTGCCTTTTTTTTTTTGTCTTTTTTTTTTGAGTCTCTAAGAGAGTCTCTCGTAGTCATTAGCTAGCTATTTGTTATAGCCTATGTCTGCCCGCGGGTGCTGTTGTGCGCCCATCTGTTCAGAATAATAATCCAAGGAGGTCGTGGGTGTTATTCAGTCAAAGCTGAATAGCCTCTTCCTCTGTGATGTATCCCACACACTGGTTGGAGCAACGTTGTTTCCACATTTCAATAAAATGACATTGAACCAACGTGGAATAGATGTTGAATTGACGTCAGTGCCCAGTGGACTGGGTCTGTACATAATTAGTTGAAATACTGTAGTATTGCAAACTGACTTTTTTTTAATAATCTATTTTTTAAATATATTGTAAAGAAAAAAACACTAAGTCCCATGTTTTTTTTTGTTGCTGAAATAAATACATTTGCTAAAATGTTGGAAAATGGGTGTGCTTTTTAATTGGCTATATAATGTATTTGCGGGGAGTGTTATTTTTTTTACACTGAGCTGCATGCATTTCGAGCCAAAGGAGAGAAGGTGATATCTCTCACTTTTTACACTGTTAATTAACGCTGTTCAGTGCTTAACTTGTTTCAAGTTCAGTGTGGATTCGCTCCGTAGGCCACAGAGCGATGCTTGCTATCTATTTATTTTGTGCATTATAGACAGTATTATGTCATATCTTTGCCAATATATTTTTGTAATAAATACTTTGTGGATGAACTGTGGTTGTTTGTCTATTGAACAAGTGTATGGGTCATTCCATATGATTTTTTAAAATTTTAAATCACTTTTTTGACCGCACCCCTTTTGATTTGAACGAAACCTTCCATACACGTTTGCCTATAGTAGAAGTGGTCAGAAAAGTGACATGTTGAACCTGAATACCAAAACATTGGAGTTAAAGGTGCTCAAAGTTTAACCTTTAACATACCCCACCCTACCATGAGAGAGTCATGTCTTCATTACTGAAAAATATAAACGGTTGAGTTTATCATTTGAAAGTTTTACAAACAAGGTTGTCAAACTATTTTATTTATTAAAAATGTTTTTGGTAAAAAATTGTAATTTTAACCTTTTACACATTTTTAGTTAATTTTTACTAAACTTAAATTGTGTTTATGATCATATGCACAGTGTATAAAATATTAGGAACACCTTCCTAATATTAAGCTGCACCACTTTTTGTCCTCAGAACACCCTCAATTTGTCAGGGCGTGGACTCTAAAGTGTCAAACAATAAACCCAGCAGTGTTGCAGTCCTTGACACTCAAACCATGTCCTGTTCAAAGGCACTTCCATCTGTTGTCTTGCCCATTCACCCTCTGAATGACACACATACACAATCCATGTCTCAACTGTCTCGTGGGTTAAACATTTATTCTTTAACCTGTCTCCTCCCCTTCGTCTACACTGATTTGAAGTGAATTTAACAAGTGACATCTAAGGGATCATAGCTTTCCCCTGATCAGTCTGTCATGGCTTAGACCTGATTCTACATCGTCAGAGGTGTTTGTTTTGCCCCCACCTTTGTTTTATGCTCTTGAATACAGGGTGGGTGTCATGTTCTGCCTGATGAATACTAAAATGTGAATACAATTCAAATGTTACCTTTTCAAATGATATCACAAAGATGGTTGGAGGTCCACACATCAGATAATGTTGGCTTGAGTGAGAATATCAATTGTTTAAATTATACTGCCACTCTTCCTTAGGAAACCTATTGACTTAATGGAAATATACATATGTTTCCTTTCAAGTTGACATTTGAAGGTGGGTGTACCAGAGCCATCTTTCTGGTAGTAATTGGAAGTTTATTTCAAATAAAAAAAAATATTTCAACAGTGTACGTGCTAAATTGGAGTGATCTGAAGGAATATGTCCAATCAATTGAATTTACAACTGGTGGACTCCAAGTTGTAGAAACGTCTCAAAGATGCTCAATAGAAACAATGGGTAAGGCCTATGACCAAGAAGGAGAGTGATGGAGTGCTGCATCAGATGACCTGGCCTCCACAATCACTCAACCACAACCCAATTGAGATGGTTTGGGTTGAGTTGGACCGCGGAGTGAAGGAAAAGCATGCAACAAGTGCTCAGCATATGTGGGAACTCCTTCAAGACTGTTGTAAAAAGCATTCCAGGTGAAGCTGGTTGAGAGAATGCCAAGACTGTGCAAAGCTGTCATCAAGGCAAAGGGTGCCTACTTTGAAGAATCTCAACTATAAAATATATTTTGACTTGTTTAACACTTTTTTGGTTACTACATGATTCCATATGTGTTATTTCATAGTTTTGATGTCTTCACTATTATTCTACAATGTTGAAAATAGTAAAATACAGAAAAACCCTTGTAAGAGTAGGTGTGTCAACTTTTCATTGGTACAGTATATATATATTTTTTTTTTAATCATGTTTTTGACTGCAGTGGACCTTCAAAAAACGTTTTTTCATGAAATTCTAAAATAGTTTGACAACCCTGTTTGTACGTTTTCCAATGATATCAAACTCAACCGTTTATCTTTTTCAGTAATGAAGACATGACTCTCTCATGGTAGGGTGGGTTATGTTAAAGGTTCAACTTTGAGCACCTTTAACTCCAGAATGTTTTGTATTCAGGTCCAACAGGTCACTTTATGACCACTTCTACTATAGGCAAACATGTATGGAAGGTTTCATTCATCACTGGACCTTAAAGTGGGAATTGCTACATCCATTTTTTTACTTTTAAATGAATGACATGTACCCATTGATTCTTAAAGAATATACACTATACATGCAAAAGTATGTGGATACCCCTTCAAATGAGTGGTTTTGGCTATTTCATCCACACCCATTGCTGACAGGTGTATAAAATTGAGCATGCAGCCATGCAATCTCCATAGACAAACATTGGAAGTAGAATGGGCTAACTGAAGAGGTGAGTTACTTTCAATGTGGCACCACCATAGAATGCTACCTTTCCCACAAGTCAGTGTGTCAAATTACTACCCTGCTAGAGCTGCCCTGATCAACTGTAAGTGCTGTTATTGTGAAGTAGAAACGTCTAGGAGCCACAACGGCTCAGCCGCAAAGTGGTAGGCCACATAGAAGGGGACTGCCATTGGACTCTGGAGCAGTGGAAACGCGTTCTCTGGAGTGAGGAATCACACTTCACCATCTGGCAGTCCAACGAACAAATCTAGGTTTGGCGGATTCCAGAAGACCGCTACCTGCCCCAATGCCTAGTGCCAACTGTACAGTTTGGTGGAGGAGGAGTAATGGTCTGTGTCTGTTTTTCATGGGATCGGGCTAGGCCCCTTAGTTCCAGTGAAGGGAAATCTTAAAGCTACAGCTTACAGGGTGTTGCATTTTTATTGTTTCTACTGCCAATTTATTTTTAAATTCTACCACAGAGGCTACATGTTAGATAAGGACATCCATCAACATGAGCAGTCCCCATTTCATAGTGGTAACACTAGTCTGGCACTACAGAGGGAAGAAGCAAGCGGACTGTGTTGCAAGGTGCTAGCAGTGGTATTTTTAGGTTCACATTTAGGATAATTCAATCCTAGGCGGGGGGTATCCAGACAATATTAAAATGTAGATGAGCATAGCAAATTGATCTGGAATTGAACTCAATATGGTAAGGGAAGCTTTCTTTTCACATGGTTGTGCTTCTCCCCTCTTAAAGTGCTGTAACCCCGGGCTGCTAGTGTAGTGATAAGCAGAGGATGGATTCTCCTCATTGAGAATCAGAATGTCTGCTTCTATAATCTCTTCATTTTACAGGAAACCCTGACCACCTCTCAGAGCAGCTAAGAAAAATAATTTCACCAACTCACTCGTTTACAAGATCAAGCTTTTACCTAAACCTTTAATGGGCCCCGTGAAAGTGGAGATCAAGACAAAATTGGAAAAAAAATTAAGAAAAGAAGGACTCTGGACTCACACTCAATTCAAGTGACTTTTAGGCCTTTACAGTTTAGATCCCAAATTGCCAAGCTCTAAAACCCCTCTTTTGTGTTCAAGTAAGTAAAAATAATAAATCAGAGAGTGTTCTATCCTATGGCTTAAGAATTCCAATAGGGTCTTCTGGGAAAGATGAAGGTTTAACTTTTATAGGCCAAGGCCTTTCACTCGCAGTCTTACTTCTTGAACTTCCCAGAGATGGCATGAGTGAGTTGGGGAATTGAGAGAAGAGGAAGAGCAAGGGAGAGAGTGCTCAACCTACTTTTCCTTTGTGCTTATCAAGAAAGAAACCAAGACAAACAAGCACCTTCCATGAAAAAAAGGATAGCCATTAAACATTTACGCCTTTCTTCCCCCATAATCCTGTGCTCCTACAAGCGGCAAGCCAATTTATTTTCTTAAATCTCTTTGATAATCTTCAGCCCTTTCATGTCAGCAGCTGCACTTTCAATTTTTTTTTCATCTGGATGCCCAGAGACTTCTCTTTTGTCCTCTACAATGTCTGATATCTCAAAGAAATTCTATGGGGTCTCCATACAATGTAATGATTCAATTTGGACTTGTTTACTCCCCATCTTGGAGTGACATAACTTGATCTTTAAAAAATGTATATGTCACAATAAATTATGGAGTGGTCATTATTTCAGATCGATGTAGTGAACATTGGGTAATGTAAGTATGAGATGTATTCTAATGGGGACTTTCAGATTCAAATAACAACCAGGTCAAAGAATAGGCTATGCGCTGTCCTGGGGTTTATGGGTAATTCATTTCCACCAATGTGGATGTATTCGTTTTAAGTATAATAAAGATGACATGCAATTGAATGAACTATTTTCATAAGGAACTGGTACAGTATTTAATAATAGCTACCCGACAATGTACAAAACACAAAATATATCAATATCAAACTGAAAAACTTGCCCTTTGCAACCAACCAATCAATGTATAAATCAATGTGTGACAAAGTGTGTGTGTGTACGTGCGTGCTCATGTTCTCTGCATAATTCTGACATTTAAAGCACCTCAATTAAAAGCATATGCTCTCCCTGTAAAAAGAACTGATTCAATAATATAATATCAGGGACTCATTGCACTATTCATAAAGAATTAGTATCAGCATATGCCTCACAACCATAAGCATACATGTATTTGCTATTATTATCATCACCTGTTATCTGTACAATATTTGCACATACCATACAAGTCAAAAGTTTGGACACACCTACTCATTCTAGGGTTTTTCTTTATTTGTTACTATTTTCTACATTGTAGAATAATAGTGAAGAAGTCAACAATGTGAAATAACACATACGGGATCATGTAGAAACCAAAAAAAGTGTTCAACATTTCAAAATTTGAGATTCTTTACCTTGATGACAGCTTTGCACACTATATGCATTCACTCAACCAGTTTCATGAAGTCGTCACCTGGAATACATTTCAATAAACAGGTGTGCCTTGTTAAAAGTTAATTTATGGAATTTCTTTCTTTCTTAATGCGTTTGAGCCAATCAGTTGTGTTGTGACAAGGTAAGGGTGGTATACAGAAGATAGCCCTATTTGGTAAAATACCAAGTCCATTTTATGGCAAGAACAGCTCAAATAAGCAAAGAGAAATGACAGTCCATCATTACTTTATGACATGAAGGTCAGTCAATATGGAACATTTCAAGAATTTTTCAAGTTTCTTCAATGATGAAACTGGCTCTCCTGAGGAATCAAGCCTTCATGGTTGAATTGCTGCAAAGAAATCACTACTCGAGGTTTCACCAATAATAAGAAGAGACTTGCTTGGACCAAGAAACATGAGCAATGTACATTAGACCGGTGGAAATCTGTCCTTTGGTCTGATGAGTCCAAATGTGGGATTTTTGGTTCCAACCGCCGTGCCTTTGTGAGATGCGGAGTAGGTGAACGGATGATCTCTACATGTTTGGTTCCCACCGCGAAGCATGGAGGAGAAGGTGGGATGGTGTGGAGGTGTTTTTCTGGTGTCACTGTCTGTGATTTATTTAGAATTCAAGGCACACTTAACAAAATGGCTACCAGAGCATTCTGCAGCGATGCACTATCCCATCTGGTTTGCACTTAGTGTGACTATCATTTGTTTTTCAACAGGACAATGACCCAACACACCTCCAGGCTGCGTAAGGGCAATTTGACCAAGAAGGAGAGTGGAGTGCTGCATCAGATGACCTGGCCTCCACAATCACCTGACCTCAACCCAATTGAGATGGTTTTGGGATGAGTTGGACTGCCGAGTGAAGGAAAAGCAGCCAACAAGTGCTCAGCATTTGTGGGAACTCCTTCTTCAAGACTGTTGAAAAAGCATTCTGGTTGAGAGAATGCCAAGAGTGTGCAAAGCTGTCATCAAGGCAAAGGGTGGCTACTTTGAAGAATTTCAAATATAAAATATGTTTTGATTTGTTTAGTGGTGGTGGTACTTAGGCTACATTCTGTTTGTAAGATGTATACAAACCGTTCACAATTGTCAGTTGCTGTCTTTTTGACGTTGACATTCAGGTTAATAATGTGCTATTGTGTGTTCTGTGTATCGATTTTTGTAGGACCAGAATTATACGTATTTATTTATTCATTTATACATAAAAGTAGCAGTTTTTCGTCTGCATATTAACCATATCTTCCCCCACCCTTTGTTTCAAGTTGCTCTAGTTGTTTCAAGCCTATATTCAACTAAACTAGAGACTCTACGCATGTATCGAGTGTCCGTGGGAGGGAGAGAGTAGAAACCTTTGGACATCCGATAAGGGATTGCAAGCGCTGTCGAGGGTGAGGCTTAAATATATGAACAAGTGTAATCAAATCCTTTTTTGTTGCTATCAAAAGCGAAATTCATTATCGAGCGATCATGAAACCGATGCTGATGCTGTCCATTCGAAGAGACCGAGATTAGCGAGTGATGGGATCTGATATTTCATGACATTCTAGCAGCGGCGTGAGTAGGAAATGCCGCTGCAACCCAGGCCTGTGTGAATGAATGAAAACAGCGAATGAATGAAAAGCATGAGACAATTGTGTAGTTTGTTTTGCGGATTTTCATGGGTTACCACAACAACAAAAAATGTTTAGTTTTTATTTTTGCAAAATTGTAACGGTAGCGTAGGACGATGGAGACGCGACACACTTTCGATAGATGACATTTGATGACATCGGGGGACACGTTGATTTTGCAGTCCGGCCCATGGCGTAACGGTGTAAACATTGCTGTTTGCTGTTCATATTAAGGCAATAGTACCTATACAATGACACGTCATAAATATGAGATGATTTGCATTATACTCCAGGTGTCCATTATGATTCCAATTCCATAGCCTATATAGGATGGGATATCATTGGCCATTAGCCTGCTGGAGGAGGCAAGGAGCCACATTCAGCCTCGCAGCATCACACTTTGATGTTGTTTTAACAGGTCTTTTTTTTTAATTGTGTGTGACTGGATGCTACCTTCTTCGCATGTTAGGCATTTAAATGTACGTTCTGCTCTTTCTCGGTGTGGTGTAAATGTACGTTCACTTAACGAGTACCTATGTTTGTCCTCTTGTTGTGCCTTTCTTTGTTTGCTGAAATCCATACTTTTTTAAATAAAATGTTCATCAAATACAACTACAGCCTGTTGCGATTAAATTCGCAGATGTGCATTCGAGCCGAGTTGCCATTTTAGAGCAACAGCAACGAGGAAACGGTCTGATTTGTATTTGATTAACATTTTATTAAAAAGTATGTTTACTGAAATCCGAAGGCATTCAACAACAGGATAAACATAGGTACACGGTAAGGGTGTAAGAATTAAACATGTTTACGTATCGGCGCATAGCAATTAGAGATTTGAAGGAGTCAGAGACTCATTTAAAAAAAAAAAAATCTAGTCTGCTCTCAACTCCGTGGAGGAGTTCAGGTACTTGGCTGTGTGTGTGTACATCCCTATCTTGTGTGGAAGACTAAATATCTGCCCCTCCTTTTTTTCAGTGAGCCACCATGACAGCCCTTAGGCAGAGGAAGGGCAGCAAAGGAAGTAAGGAGCCTGGTCCAGAAGTCCTGTGCCAGAGGTTCAACCCTTCAGCGGATCCTTTAGAGAGGTCTTCAGATGGTTAGTGTCATGCGCAGTGTTTACATTTTGCTGATGGAGCCACCCAACTGGTACCTCATGTGTGTCTCAACCCATTTGAATGTTGTCAAGGAGGGTGGTCACGTGTGTTGCGAAGCAAGAGGTTCACTGGTTTGAGACTGGTACGGGGCAGTCGGACAGAGGAGGAAGCGGAGCTGTTCGCCGCACAATGACCTCGCTCACATACACAGTATAGAATTGCTCACATACACAGTATAGAATTGCTCACATACACATAGTATAGAATTGCTCACATACACATATAGTATAGAATTGCTCACATACACATATAGTATAGAATTGCTGAAATACTATCTTGCCATTTGTTGTCATCGTTTCTCTATGTTGAATGCATGCTTCATAGTTTTACATTGTAACAGTCACTGGTATAATTTAACTCCATCTAGCATTAATTTAACCCTGATGATCAACAAACAGTGAGAGTTATAATATAATGTCTTGTTTACCACCGCGCCGCTCTAGTTACGGGCACCATGTCTGCACGGCATGCCGGCTGTGTTCTGGTAAAGGAGGGTCAAAGCGGGATTCCGAAACTGAAGTATGGTTCCAGAGAGGCGAAGGGAAATGCGACCCCTCTATTCACCGCGGAGGGAACTCTTTTCCTGTGATGTGTTAAAATGGCAATAGCAAAGTACCTTTCATTCATTGATTTTTGTGTACAGCTAATGCTAAAATAACTCTATTTAAAATCTGATCAGCACGTTTTAAACTTTATATCATGATGTGTATTTAAAAGGAATGTTTTGCGAACCGCCCTTCAGGTAGAGAATGGCACTGTCTACTCCGCATATATTCTCTCTGTCCCTTCTTGTCAGTTAAGCTTTGTATGTTCTGTTCCTGCACCTTAGATCTGTTTTTTTATTTATTTTTTAAGTTGAGACTTTAGGACAGCTGAGACTTAATTTATTTGGTTTGTCTATTTTAAAGCACTTTGGTTTATTTTCTCTAGTCATCATTTGTATTTAGCAAATTTGAAAAATAAAAAACCCTTTTGCTTTTTGCACCCTATCTCAGTGTTTCTCGTTGCCTCCTTGCTCATCCCTAGCATGGTGGGACGACCAGTAGAAGGCACTGAGTAGAGGTAGTTTAGCTTAGATAGATTTTTTTTTTCTCTTTTTGTTTTTGACAAAACAAGAGAACTAAACCATGAGACCGAAAAGGGACAAACCAGGACCGGCACCACCTCTCCATGTGGAAGGTGTGGCCAAAGACCTGGGTGAATGAGGTGAGCCCATACCAGACAATCCAGGTGGGACCTCATTGGAGGAGTTGACCCTCCTGTTCAGATGTGCGACATCAGGCTGGATCGGGAGGCCGATCGACAGGCGCAAAGGTGGAAAGCAATGCAGCACCATTTCGGGCTTCTGCAGCTGGAGGAATAGAGCAGGATGACCAGGCATTAGGTGGCTCTTCTGAGGTCGATGGCCGGGACACTGGCCTAGGAGCTGCAGGTTCCCTCCCTGGTGGCCCTCTGGGCCCTGATGACCTTAACCCCTGATCAGACTGACCAGTGTCCTTCCTCATGACCCAAATCAAGTCCACGTACAGGTCCGTATCGGGTCCAGGTTAAAGCAGTTAAATGATGACATTATCCAACCACTTTCGAGAGATTTACAATACTATATCGGTGGCCAAAAGCAGACCGGGCAATCAGATTGATCACATTGCTTACTGGTAAGGCTAGGAGTGCTTATGTTCACATGGACATTACTGAGTCACAAGTCTATGCTAAAGTTAAAGAAGAAAGAAGGCTCTCCTAGCATAGTACAGTATCAACCCAGAGACCTACGGACAGCTTTTCCACTCCCTGGAGGTAGAGCCAGAGGAGACGTCCAAGGAGCTCTATGTCCTTCTGAAGGACTTTTATGGGAAGTGGGTGCCGCCCGCTAACAAGACTGACGCAATTAGGAAAGACAATTATCCTTGAACAGCACCTCCGTATGTGTGGACCAGGGAGCATGACATGGCAACCACTGCTGAATCTGCAGCCCATGCTGACACCTTTGTGGTTGCCCGATGCCGGGTCCAACCCTGGAGTTGTGGCAAGCAGCCAAAGAACTCAGGGGGCAACAAACGCCGTACTTCCAGAACCTAAAGACTACTCCAGCCATAGGCAAACCTATCACTCCTGGGGATAGTCATTTTAGTCAAGGCCCTATCTCTAGGCCCCCAGGCAGAGCTCCCTCTTGTCCCCAGTGTGGTCAGGAAGGTCATACTAAGCCCTTGTGCCCCAGGAACAATGCCAAAGTAGCCCACGTGTGTTGTGCCAAGGCCAAAGGTCTTTGAGCAGGGTGAGAATCCCCCTTTGCAGGACATTGCTGTTTCACTCGATGGCCAGGTTGTCAGGGCACTGGTAGACACTGGCAGACTGGTGCAGAATAAATTGGGTTCCTACCCACATGTGGGACCAAGACTCTAAAGTTGCTCTCCAGTATGTCCATGGTGACGAGGAACATTACCCCACAGCAGAGGTCTACTTGAAAGTGCAGGGGCAGTCTAATCTTTATTTTCAATAAAATATATTGATGTTAGTTTGGATTCGCTTCTGCCAGTTTGAAAATGTTAAATTGTCAATACATTGCCCATTCCTTGACTGTGCATGAGTGACCTTTTACCACATGACACAACACATCTGTGTGGTGAGTAGACTTACTGCAGTGTCTTTCCCTGTAACTTTTTTTTTGTTGTAATGGGGCAATCAGCAGTTGCTACATCCATTTTGGGGATTTATAAATGATTAATGATATGTACCCATTTGATTCTTAAAGAATACAATTTATGAATGCCTCGTGAGTTTAGTTCAACTGCCGTACCCCGTCAGAACCTAATATACTTTTTTTTAAAATGTGATACAGGGAATATGAACAAACACTATATAACCTCAAAACATGGTTAACTTTCATGTTGATATCATGGATGGTCAGTCCTTGCATCCATAACTTTGAGAGTGGTTACATTTCTCCAGCTCCATCCATCAGCTTTTTACTGAAACGGGCAGAGAGGTCACTTTATTGTTTCTACAGCTTATTTCTGTTTTCAATGGCATCTGAAAGCAAAAGTACTTTATTCAATATTAGATTATTAGGTTGAACCAGAGCCATACAGTTGACGTCGTAAGTTTACATTCACTTAGGTTGGAGTCATTAAATCTTGTTTTTCAACCACTCCACAAATGTCTTATTAACAAAATATAGTTTTGGCAAGTCGGTTAGGACATCTACTTTGTGCATGACACAAGTAATATTTCCAACAATTGTTTACAGACAGATTATTTCACTTATAATTCAGTGTATCACAATTCTAGTGGGTCAGAAGTTTGCATACACTAAGTTGACTGTGCCTATAAACAGCTTGGAAAATTCCAGAAAATGATGCCATAAAAAAGCCAGACTACGGTTTGCACATGGGGACAAAGATCTTACTTTTTGGAAAAATGTCCTCTGGTTTGATGAAACAAAAATAGAACTAACCATCGTTATGTTTGAAGGAAAAAGGGGGAGGCTTGCAAGCCGAAGAACACCATACCAACCATGAAACACCGGGGTGGCAGCATCATGTTGTGGGGGTGCTTTGCTGCAGGAGGGACTGGTGCACTTCACAAAATAGATGGCATCATGAGGCAGGAATTTTTTGTGGATATATTGAAGCAACATCTCAAGACATCAGTTAAAGCTTGGTCGCAAATGGGTGTTCCAAATGGACAATGACCCCAAGCATACTTCCAAAGTTGTGGCAAAATGGATTAAGGACAACAAAGTCAAGGTATTGGAGTGGCCATCACAAAGCCCCGACCTCATTACCATAGAAAATTTGTGGGCAGAACTGAAAAACCATGTGCGAGCAAGGAGGCCTTACACACCTGACTCAGTTACACCAGCTCTGTCAGGAGGAATTGGCCAGAATTTACCCAACTTATAGTGGGAAGCTTGTGTAAGGCTACCTGGAACGTTTGACCTAAGTTAAACAATTAAAAGGCAATGCTACGAAATACTAATTGAGTGTATGTAAACTTCTGACCCACTGGGAATGTGATGAAAGTTGTATCGAGTGAAAGAAAGAAATTAAAGCTGAAATAAATCATTCTCTCTACTATTATTCTTACATTTCACATTCTTAAAATAAAATGGTGATCCTAACTGAGCTAAGACAGGGAAGTAGGTACTATATACCAAGTAGGTACTATTTTTCAGATGTTGCCCTACCGGAGTTGCACAGTTTTGTTGAAGCACATCCATGAGCTACTTGCTATGGGCATCACTGCCATTAGCTTCACGATTGACATTTGGACCAGCGATGTCAGCCCCATGAGCATGCTGAGTCTGACAGCACAGTGAGTTGACAAGGATTTCATACTCTCTACTTGCCTAGAGAGTTTTCAGCTATACTTTCCGTGGCTGTTTATTTACCACCACAGACAGATGATGGCACTCCGGCAGCTGTATAAGGAGATAAGCAAACAGGAAACCACTCACCCAGAGGCGGAGCTCCTAGTGGCCGGACACTTTAATGCAGGGAAACTTAAATCAGTTCTATCAAATTTCTATCAGCATGTTAAATGTGCAACCAGAGGGAAAACAATTCTAGATCACCTGTACTCCACACACAGATGCGTTCAAAGCTCTCCCTCACCCTCCATTTAGTAAATCCGACCACAACTCTATCCTCCTGATTCCTGCTTACAAGCAAAAATTAAAGCAGGAAGCACCAGAGACTGGTGCAGATGCTAAACTACAGGACTGTTTTGCTATCACAGACTGGAACATGTTCTGGGATTCTGGGATTCTTCCGATAGCATTGAGGAGTACACCACATCAGTCACTGGCTTTATCAATAAGTGCATCGAAGACATCGTCCCCACAATGGCTGTACGTACATACCCCAACCAGAAGCCATGGATTACAGGCAACATTCGCACCAAGCTACAGGGTAGAGCTGCCGCTTTCAAGGTGCGGGACTCTAACCCGAAAGCTTACAAGAAATCCTGCTTTGCCCTGCGATGAACGATCCAACACTCAAAGTGTCAATACAGGGCTAAGATTGAATCTTATTACACCAGGCCCAACGCTCGTCTTATGTGGCAGGGCGTGCAAACTATTACAGACTACAAAGGGAAGCACAGCAACGAGCTGCCAAGTGATACCAGCCTACCAGACGAGCTAAATCACTTCTATGCTCGCTTCGAGGCAAACAACACTGAGAACATCAGCTGTCCCGGACGACTGTGTGATCATGCTTTCCATAGCCGACGTGAGTAAGACCTTCAAATAGGTCAACATGCACAAGGCTGCGGGGCCAGATGGATTACAAGGACGTGTGCTCCAGGCATGTGCTGACCAACTGGCAGGTGTCTTCACTGACATTTTCAACACGTCCCTGATTGAGTCTGTAATACCAACATGTTTCAAGCAGACCACCACAGTCCCTGTGCCCAAGAACACAAATGCAACCTGCCCAAATGACTACAGACCCGTAGCACTCACTTCCGTAGCCATGAAGTGCTTTGAAAGGTTGGTAATGGCTCACATCAACACCATTATCCCAGAAACAATATTATCCCACTCCAATTTGCATACCGCCCAAACAGATCCACAGATGATGCAATCTCTATTGCACTCCATACTGCCCTTTCCCACCTGGACAAAAGGAACACCTACGTGAGAATGCTATTCATTGACTACAGATCAGCGTTCAACACCATAGTACCCTCAAAGCTCATGACTAAGCTAAGGATCCTGGGACTAAACACCTCCCTCTGCAACTGGATCCTGGATTTCCTGACGGGCCGCCCCCAGGTGGTGATTGTAGGTAGCAACACATCTGCCACGCTGATCCTCAACACTGGAGCTCCCCAGTGGTGCGTGCTCAGTGCCCTCCTGTACTCTCTGTTCACCCACAACTGCATTGTCAGGCACAACTCCAACACCATCATTAAGTTTTCAGACGACACAACAGTGGTAGGTCTGATCACCGACAATGATGAGACAGCCTATAGGAAGGAGGTCAGAGACCTGGCCGGGTGGGGCCAGAATAACAACCTATCCCTCAACGTAACCAAGACTAAGGAGATGATTGTGGACTACAGGAAACTGAGGACCGAGCACGCCCCCATTCTCATCGACGGGGCTGTTGTGGAGCAGGTTGAGAGCTTCAAGTTCCTTGGTGTCCACATCAACAACAAACTAGAATGGTCCAAACACACCAAGACAGTCGTGAAGAGGGCACAACAAAGCCTATTCCCCCTCAGGAAACTAAAATGATTTGGCAATGGTCCTGAGATCCTCAAAAGGTTCTACAGCTGCAACATCGAGAGCATCCTGGTTGCATCGCTGCCTGGTACGGCAATTGCTCGGCCTCCGACCTCAAGGCACTACAGAGGGCAGTGCATACGGCCCAGTACATCACTGTGGCTAAACTGCCTGCCATCCAGGACCTCTACACCAGGCGGTGTAAGAAACAAACTAGTGGTGATTAACAATTCACGTCCTGCTGTAAATCAAACCGAGAAGTTTGAGGTCTCCCTCTCCAATATTCACCAAAGAAATGTTCTTTATTTTCAAGCTACTTTTTTATCACCTTCAAAGCCACTACTGGAACAATATTTCTAACATAGAATGTTTTGTGTGTCATTTTGTTTGTGATTTTGCGATGTCATTAAAAATGTTATAAAGGAAATACTGTAACTTGAAAAGTATATCCACGACATGTGCGAAGTTTCCATACTATGCGTTGTGCTTGTGATTTGAAACATGATGAAAGTGTTTTTGTTAAGAGAGGTATATGATTTGGGTAGCTGTAAGAGATAATAGTTTTTTTATAACTGTGCACAGGGGGCCACTGCCCCCGAGTGAGGTCAGAGATTGTGTCAACCTGACGGAGCCGCCCCTTTCTAACAAACTGCATAAATTATGGGTAAAGAAATGTACACATCAGACCAGAAAAGCGAGTCGATAAACTCACCTCCCGGACAATCACTGGTACAGCTGATTAGCTGTCCTAAGTAAAGTATCTTTGAAATACAAGGAGGACCATTCTACTACGCTGCTCAAACCATCGTATTACTGTTCAGGACTACACGACAAGTCACCGGATACTGGAAAACTACAAAGAAGGACAACAGTATGAAAATTGAAAACCATTTTGGACAATCAGAGCCTTACTAGCGTGCATGGAAAAGGCCCAACTCCCTTTCTAAGGTGCCCCTGTCCACCAAGAGCGATCTGGCGAACCAAGACATTTCCAAGACATTTCCTGTAAATACATTCATGATTTCTTACTCAAAGAGGGCGGCGGTTCGTGTGCAAGGTATAGGATTACTGTAAGTGAGAGTAGTTTCTAAATGTACCAATGTTAAGTGTCTCTGTCTCTCTCTGCTCCCCCTTTCCATCTCTTTTGTCGCAAGAAGCCACATTGTTGTCATTCCGCTAGGGACCTGTTTTTAACGAATTAAGTGTATGTTTATCGTGTTATTAATTATCTAGTAAATAGATTTAATCAATTTGTTTAGTACTGATATCAGGCTAAACATTTTTTTTTTTGCAGTTGCAAGGAGGTTATCCACTGTTCAGAATGATGATATGATACGAGGTTGTGATTGATAAGTTGTCCGTTTATAGAAGTGAAGACCCTTTTTAGAGTTTAATTTGGGAGATGGTAACTTTTTAAAGAACTGCTCTCGTGGTGCCCCAGATCCCAATGCGTTAATTGTTACATGATTAATTGAATTGGGTAAAAAATAAACTCAGTTAATTAGGTAAATAACAGTCTTCATATTGTTGTTAAAGTCAAGTCACAACACCACAGTTGTGTCAAGTTGGCTGGCTGGTTGATCATTCTAGATACACACCAGAAACTGTTGCTCGTAAAACCTAGCAGCGTTGCAGTTCTTGATACACCTGTACGCCTGGCACCTACTACCAAAGGCTCATACAGTTATTGTCTTGCCCATTCACCCTCTGAAGGACACACATACAGTGGCAAGAAAAAGTATGTGAACCCTTTAGAATTACCTGGATTTCTGCATAAATTGATCATAAAATGTTATCTCATCTTCATCTAAGTCACAACAATAGACAAACACAGACTGCTTAAACTAATAACACACAAACAATTTATAATTGTTCATGTCTTTATTGAACACATCGTGTAAACATTCACAGTGCAGGTTGGGGAAAGTATGTGAACCCTTGGATTTAATAACAGGTTGTTCCTCTGAACAAAACTGTTTCAATTCCAACATATTCTTGGGATGTCTGGTGTGAACCGCTCTCTTGAGCATCTCAATTGGGTTGAGGTCAGGACTGTCTGGGCCGACTGTCTAGACGGCGTATTTTCTTCTGTTCAAGCCTTTTCGTTGTTGATTTACTTTGTCTTTTTTCCTTTTGTCCTGTTGCATCACCTAATGTCTGTTGAGCTTCAATTGGCAGACAGCCTCACATTCTCCTGCAAAATGTCTTGATAAACTTGGGAATTCATTTTCCATCGACGATAGCAAGTTGTCCAGGCCCTGAGGCAGCAAAGCCGCCCCAAACCATGATGCTCCCTTCACCATAGTTTACGGTTGGAATGATGTTGGTGTGCTGTGTCCTTTTTTCTCCACACATAGTGTTGTGTGTTCCTTCCAAACAACACAACTTTAGTTTCATCTGTCCACAGAATATTTTGCCAGTAGCACTATGGAACATCCAGGTGCTTTTTTGCAGACTTCAGACTGGCAGAAATGGGGTTTTTTTGGACAGCAGTGGCTCCTTCCATGGTGTCCTCCCATGAACCCCATTCTTGTTTAGTGTTTTACGTGTTTTAGACTCGTCAACAGAGATGTTAGCATCTTCCAGAGATTTCTGTAAGTCTTTAGCTGACACACTAGAATTCTTCTTAACCTCATCGAGCATTCTGAATTGGGGCTCTTGCAGTCATCTTTTCAGGACGGAGAGTAGCAACAGTGCTGAAATTTCTCCATTTATAGACAATTTGTCTTATCGTGGACTGACTTTTAGAGTTACTTTTGTAACCCTTTCCATCTTTATGCAAGGCAACAATTCTTAATCTTAGGTCTTCTGAGATGTTTTGTTTGAGGCATGGTTCACGTTAGGCAATGCTTCTTGTGAATAGCAAACTCACATTTTGTGAGTGTTTTTTATGAGGCAGGGCAGCTCTATCTCGTCTCATTGATTCGTCTCAGGTTAGTTGACTCCTGACTCCAATTAGCTTTTGGAGAAGTCATTAGCCTAGGGGTTCACATACATAGTTTTTCCAACCTACACTGTGAATGTTTAAATGATGTATTCAATATAGACAAGAAATGTGTTTAAGCACACCGTGTTTGTCTATTGTTGCGACTTACAATTTGATCTGAAATTCATCTATGTCAAATTTATGCAGTAAACCTCGTAATTCCAAAGGTTTCACATACTTTTTCTTGCCACTGTACAATCCATGTCTCAATTGTCTCAAGGCTTACAAGTCCTTCTTTAACCTCTCTCCTCCCCTTCATCTAAACTGATTTTGAAGTGGATTTAACAAGTGACAACCATAAGGGATCATAGCTTTCACCTGGATTCACCCGGTCAGCCTATGTCATGGAAAGAGCAGGTGTTTTTAATGTTTGTAATACTCTGTGAATATGTCTCTATAGCTTAGTAGGCTCATTTGATTCAGTTCCTTGTGCTTAACTACAAACATGTATTTGGATGTGTCTGCTGCTTATGTCTTAGACTGCTGTCTACCTGATCTTCCTTATGGATATTACACTGAACAAAAAATATGAAACGCAATATGTAAAGTGTTGGTCCCATGTTTCATAAGCTGAAATAAAATATCCCAGAAATGTTCCATTGACACAAAAATATTATTTCTCTCAAATGTTGCACTAATTTCTTTACGGCCCTGTTAGTGACCATTTCTTCCTTGCCAAGATATGCCACACCTGTCAGGTGGATGGATTATCAAGAAGCTGATTAAACAGCATGATCATTACACAGGTGCATCTTGTGCTGGGGGCAATAAAAAGGCACTCTAAAATGTGCAGTTTTGTCTGTCACACAACACAATGCCCCAGATGTCTCCATGTTTTGAGGGAGCATGCAATTGGCATGCTGACTGCAGGAATGTCCCCCAGAGCTGTTGCCAGAGAATTTAATGTTAATTTCTCTATCATAAGAGACGCCTCCAATGTCGTTTTAGATAATTTGGCAGTATGTCCAACCGGCCTCACAACCGCAAAGAGACCAGCCACAACCAAAGAATTTTGGCACAAACTGTCAGAAACCATCTCAGGAAAGCTCATCTATGTGCTCGTCGTTCTCACCTGGGTCTTGATCTGACTGCAGGTTGGCGTCATAACTGACTTCAGTGGGCAAATGCTCACCGTTGACGGCCATTGGCACGCTGGAGAAGTGTGCTCTTCATGGATGAATCCCAGTTTCAACTGTACCGGGCAGATGGCAGACAGCGTGTATGCCATTGTGTGGGCGTGCGGTTTGCTGATGTCAAAGTTGTGAACAGAGTGTCCCATGGTGGGGTAATGGTATGGGCAGGCTTCAGCTACAGACAATGAACACCAATTGCATTTTATCGATGGTTATTTGAATGCACAGAGATCGTGATGTGATCCTGACGGCCATTGTCATGCCATTCATCCGACGCCATCGTCTCATGTTTCAGCATGATAATTCACTGCCCCATGTCGTAAGGATCTGTACACAATTCCTGGAAGCTGAAAATGTCCCATTTCTTCCATGGCCTGCATACTCGTCAGACATGTCACCCATTGAGCATGTTTGGGATGCTCTGGATCGACGTGTACGACAGCGTGTTATAGTGCACGCCGATATCCAGCCGATATCCAGCAACTTTGCACAGCCATTGAAGAGGAGTGGGACAAGGCCACAATCAGCAGCCTGATCAACTTTAAAAGAAGGAGATGTGCCGTGCTGAATGAGACAAATGGTGGTCACACCAGATACTGACTGGTTTTCTGATCCCTGCCCCTACCCTTTTTTTAAATGCATCTGTGACCATCAGAAGCAGATCTGTATTCCCAGTCATGTGAAATCCATAGATTAGAACCTAAAGAATTTCAATTATTTAAATTGACTGATTTCCTCTGCCACCCTGTTTGACTTATAGACTTCCAACTTAGCATGTAGGTGTATTTCCTCGTGATAGATGAGGGATAGATTTTTTTGGAAAACCTTTAAAAACTCATGAACTGTAAGTCCAAATAACACCAATAAATACATGTAAGTCCACTTCACAATGGCCTATTAACTTGAAATTTGTAAAGGTCATCAAAGACTACCGATATGAACCATGTTAAGTTTGGCTATGATATCTTAAAAAATAAGGAAACTATTAACAATGAACCTTTTTTGACTATAACACTAATGCTTTAAAAAAAAGTTTTTAAACATATTCTCATGGACTAAATGTAATATTCACTCCAAATGTGGTCTTTGGACTCATCACAATAGTCCCTAAAGAGTTTGAGAAAATGGCGCATTCCGCTATACCAGTAGATGCATATTAGCACATCCTCTGATATGCTAAAAATACTTATTCACATGAACCATAGGACCAAATTATGGTGCCATAAAACTTCAATTAATAGTGCAGGCATTTATTTGCTTAAATCACTGAACACAAGTGTTATTGTAGACAGGCTTCTATTTGAGCCAGGCGCCTATATTTCCTCAATGCACACAGCTTTTGATCATTTGTTTAGTTAATCCTTGAATTCCAGAATTCACTTCCAGCATTTGAATCAAACTCTTCATTTCCTGCAATGCAAATGTTATCATTTACACACTGTGATGTTTCTAAGCCTCTACTTAAAAAAAAATATATTTTCCTTGACAGAATAATTATTCTCCTTACTTTCGCCACTTATGTCTTCAACTGAAATGTATCGTCTGCATTTAACTCAACCCGTCTGAATCAGAGAGGTGCGGGTGGCTGCCTTAATCAACATCCACATCTTCGGGGAACAGTGGGTTAACTGCCTTTCTCGGGCACAACGACAGATTTTTAATTTGTCAGCTCGGGGATTCGATCCAGCAACCCTTCGGTTACTGGCCCAATGCTCTAACCACTAGGCTACCTGCCGCCCCAATTTCTGTACTCCCGAAAGTGTTAACTGTCTTTGTGTTTTTGACATGCCGTTTGGCTGTCACTGAGCCCCTGCCACCTTTCAGCAGCTCATCAATCAGGTATTATCCGGTCTGTCAGATTTAGCTTCAGCCTACATCAATGATGTTGTCATCCACAGCTCCGCCTGGGAAATTAATCTGAAGGTGGTCTTTCAGCCCGTTCAGGCAGCACATCCAAATGTGCCTTTGCCAAGACTGAGACTGAGTACCTTGGGTATGTGATCGGGAATGGCATCATCAAGCCCCAGGTGAAGAAAGTCCAGGCCATTGAGATATGTCCTCTCCCCCAGACCAAGACCTCTGAGTCCTGGTTGTTCCATGGAATGTCAGGTTGGTACCGCAGATTTGTCCCTACCTTTTCTGCCAGAACTGCCATTCTTACAGAGAACCTGTCTAAACAAGGTTCAGTGGAGAAAAGAGGCGGAGACATCCTTCAAGGATGTCAATGAAGCTCTGAGTAAGCAACTTGTGCTGTACAGTCCTGATTTTGACAATACTTTTGCCATGCAAACTGATGCCTCTGAGTGTGGTGCAGGAGCTGATGTTCAGGGTGAGCCGGGAGACTGCCATCCTATTGCCTACATCAGTTGTTCTCTAGAGAGAGGCTCTGTTTTCCACAGTGGAGAAGAAGTGCCTGGCAGTCAAGTTGGCTCTGGATTCATTTAGTTTCCATCTCCTTGGAGTTCTCATTGGAGACGGAAAACCAGGCTCTGCAGTGGATGGACAGGATGAAGGACTCGAATGCTCTCATCACCCACTGGTACCTTTCCGCGCAGCCCTACAGATTCACAATCAGCCAAGTCCCTGGCAAGGACAATGCCACGGCTGATTTCCTTCCCCCGGTGGCCCGACAGTTGGAGGGGGAGTGTGTGAAGGCCACACCGAGGACAGCGCAGTAAAAACTTCTGCCGAACAGATATCCTTTATAATTTATGCACGTTAGCAGTCACTTTACACTATACACATGGTGATACACATAATATAGAAATGAGGATGTGACACCATTGCTCTTGTTTCTTAAATACCATAACTTCATTGAGGAAATACGATCTTGCCAATTGTTATCATTGTTTCTCTGTTGAATGCATGCTTCATGGTTTACATTGTCACTGGTGTAATTTCACTCCATCTAACTTTCATCGGTTAACCATTATCAACAAACAGTAAAGGTTCTATATCATGTTATGTTTACCTCCGTGTCCCTGCGGTTACCGGCTCCATGTCTGCGCATCATGGATGCCGGTTGGGTTCTGTTAAAGGAGGTCCGAGCTGAATTTTGATACTCAAGTATATTCCCAGAAGAGGCGTTGGGAAATGCACCCCACCCCCCCTGTTCACCGCGGGGGAACTCTTTTCCCTTGACGTGTTGAAATAGCAAAGTACCTTTTAATTCACTGATTTTGTGTACTGCTAATGCCAAAATAATTTTGTCTTTCAAATTTGATCAGTACATTCAGACTTCATATCATGCATCGTGTGTATTTTCTTTATTTTTAAAGTTGAGACATTTTTTCATTTCAATTAATTTATCAAATTCGTCTATGCACCCTATCTCAGTATTGGTTTATTTTCTCGAGTCATAATTTGTATTTAGCAAATTAGATTGAAAAAACCCTGCATTTTATGCACCCTATCTCAGTATCTCTTGTTGCCTCCTCGGTCATCCCTAGCACCCTGTTAGGCGTGGTGTCACATTGGTCAACGCGACATGCATACATACGAGAACCTAGTTTAGGCAAAGTTTTAATATAGTTTTGTGTTATGTTATTCTCTCTTCAGGCGTATGGACATGGAGGACAGTGCTGTGGGTTGCCATAGGATGGACTGTGGGAATTAGTCTTGGCATGCTGTCCTGCATCTATGTGGCCACGCTCCACGAAAATGACCTGTGGTTTTCCAACATTAAGGTGAGAATCCCCGGAGATGGCCTCTCTGTATGACCGCTGTCACTTGACCGTCCTGCACCCCACCCCTCGTCAACATCACGTTGGAAATCATGTCGTCAAGTTGTTCGCAATAACGAATTTGGTTTGGAACGGAAGAGATCTTGATGAAGTGTAACTTCTATGATAAATCTGGAGTCATGATCTATGTCCTTCGTTGGATTCCCTAATGTCATAAACACCTCATGCTGAAACAGACAGATGGATTCTCCACGTCTTTCAAATCAGATAGACTTTTCACACCTTTTTATAACCAAAGTCATGAAATTCAAGCCAATGGTTGTTACCAAATCCACCCTGAGCCGGTAAAAGAACCTCCCAGAACAGTATAAAAGAACATATGATTCTGTCCAAGGATATGGTATTCAACAGGTTTTCCGTCACGGTGCTCTCTTCTCCCGGTTGCTGTGTTTTGTCTGAGAGTCCAGGTGTATACCTCCCACACAAATGCACAGCCCGACTCAGCTCACACACGCATGCAAGCTGTGAATACTTTGCCAGTGTGTCATGGAAATCAAAGCGCACGCCTAATTGAGCTAACCTGCGTGGATGCACATATTTGATTCTATTCGGGTTTCTTGTCTTTGTGTTGTTTTCCAGTTCTCTGCCTCTGTCTATCTGTGAAGGTAGACAGATGTTCTCATTTATAATATATACGGGTCACTTTACAGAGCTGGCAGCAGCGACTCCCCTCTATTCAAACTCCATGTGTTTATTTAACACAGTGTTCAAGAGGATGACATCACTGCACATTGTGAGCCTAGCAGTTTCCCAGAAAAGTGTGTGTGTGTGTGTGTGTGTGTGTGTGTGTGTGTGTGTGTGTGTGTGTGTGTGTGTGTGTGTGTGTGTGTGTGTGTGTGTGTGTGTGTGTGTGTGTGTGTGTGTGTGTGTGTGTGTGTGTGTGTGTGTGTGTGTGTGTGTGTGTGTGACGCCTGATGCCTGTTAATGCTATTCTAGTTGTGGCTTTCTATGAAATCCACACTGTGGAAAAAGCGACAACACTGAACGGCCTAGACGGCAGTGGTATCCTATGACTACCGGGACCACCTTATATGATTCATGCTTTGTCCTGATGTCTGGTAGAGATGACCATGATCCGGGATAAACCATGCGATAGAGACACAATCCACTTTTTTCCTCCCCTTATGTTTCATCATCTTTCCTCAGGAACAATGCCTCTCGACTGAATCAGGCTTTAGTGGGGACTTGAACGTGCTGATTTATTCATTTCCATTTCTTGGTGCCGGTGGAGTCAGTGGTGATTGTTGCAGTTAATCTATTGTGACTTCAGAGGCCGGCCATGTCTGCTTTGTTTTGAGAGTCTGCTCGTTTTGAAAGAGGCCGACTTTAATGATTCCGTATGGTTTTTAAGCACAGTCCACATGTTGAGTCAGTTTTGGCTCTACGTTGACTGTATGTTACGGTAGTTTTTCTGAAAGGCAGGCGTGTCACTTAATTATTTCCTTTGGGACATCGCTGCTCACAGAGTGGCAGCTGCGCCCAGGCCTACTAAATTCATCACGTGTGAAGTCATGTCGGTGACCGTTGTATCTCCTACCGGAGCTTATTTCAGTCCACTTCTCACTCCGCTTTTGGAAATATTTAAGCGGTCTGAAAAAAACATCTTAACATTTTCCAAATGGTGTTCCAGGCTTTTTGTCTATGGCTTTTTCCTTTCTCTCTCTCTTTTTCTTTATAGATGTGCCGAGAGGTCACCAGTTGTGGGTTTGTTTCGCCTTCCCTATCCGGCAATTTCAGTTGTCTTCCAGATCACGGACCGAGCTGGTCCCTCAGACGTGTTCGCTGCAGATTGTTTTGTTTTTAAAGGCTTTTTAATGGCCTTGTAAAACTAATCTGATTGCTTTCTTTTTTTCTTTTTTTTATCAACTGGTTATTAGACATGTTGGGCAGTTAAAAAAGAGTGACTGGGGAAAAAATAAACAGAGAAAGTGGCCTGTTTTTCTCAGACTGTTTGCTGGACCGTGAGAGGAGTGAGCTTGGGAGAGGTTGTTATCGTGACTCCACCTGGGTACTTTCTCATCAGTGGGTGACTGCTGGATGTTAGAGACAAGACGTGCATGAGAAACCCTGCCTCCAGACATGGAAATACGCAAGAGAGTACTGCGCAAGCTGGCGAGTTACTGGGGCATCTCTCAGGATGATGTGTCTGCTGAAAGTTGTGGTGGAGCAAGAGGGGGTTTAAGGGTCAGTGAAAGAGAAGACTCTGGGAGAGATTCCCAGAATTGGTACCGTCTGAGCATTCCACCTCTGTGGCCTTGGCAGACGGTTGTCATAGCAGCAGGGTTGGTATTGGCTGTGCTGACTGGGCTGGCTCATGCCTGGTGTGTTTACTCCATCCATGAGAACCTGCTGTGGTTTTCTCACCTCATGGTAAGCTTAGCTCTGCCGATGTCATCAACCCTGACAGGGAGCACGGTACACCCCTTTTGTATAATGGGATGGTGTTGCCCTTTCTGGAAAGTACTTGCAATACAGCTTAACATTCTTTAAAGTATTCAACTGTAAGAAATGGTCATTCGCGAGATAATCTTTGTTAACCCAGAACTAAAATATTGTGAAATGTGGTTAGACGCGGTCAGATACTTGGGAGATATATTGGCAGATATATTGGTGTTGTTAGGCCCGAGACGAAGTCGAAGGCTGGCCAACGGTGCCAATATATCCCCCCAAACACCGGCTCTGAAGGCAGTATCACTTTTATACAACGGGTGACCAACATATTCAAATAATAATTGTACATATTTTCATTCAAATTTCATTTTGATGAATTTATTCATATTATTTCTTCCTTCCACAAGATATAGTCCCGAAACAAATCTAGGGTTCAGTTGCCATATTGGCTGGCAATGTTCTTATCCTTTGCTTGCTAGCTAGCAAACTACGGCAAATTTACAGTCAAGTCAAAGAGTGTAGCCATAGTTACAGCAAAGTAGCTTCATTTTCGTTTGTTTAAGCTGTTTTCTAGTGACATTTATTTGGATACATCCATAACATGGAGCCGATGATGCTTGATTTCAGCTGGCAAAGAAAATGGGCTCTCTCTTCAGGACACTGTTATTCAGAGAAGCTAGCAAACAACACCGCTAAACACAATCACTCTATTGATATTTCTTTGTATATAATCATAATCATGATGCTGATTCATGATTTCCACTGTCTGGGGGAAAAAAGAGAAGCTCCCTGCCTGTCTTTTTTCAAATATATTTTATTTAACCAGGCTGTCTCATGTCTGTCATCCCGACTTTCCATTACTATGTGATCACTGGAGATTGTTTCAATGTTCAAATTCAATTTGGCAAATGTTGGAGTGGCTGTATTGTGGTTACATGTTTTCAGGTTTTCTTTTTTGAATTCTAGAAGCTTCTAAAGAGGCGTAATCTCTTTTATATCCTTCCCGTGTGCATCCATTTGCAGGTCTCATACTACCTGTCATTTCCCACAGGACATCAGTAATGTTGCGTATCCAGCACGATGTCTCAGGGGAGGACGTTATATTGCACTTTCTCATTCTTAACCAAACATTTTTACTGCACCTGTCTATTATAGTCTAAATGTTTATGGCCCCGACGGTATTAACGGCTGTACATGCATTGAACATCATTCTGTAAAGTTTTGCCATACACAGTGCATTCGGAAAGTATTCAGACCCCTTGACTTTAAATGTGATATTTCAGTTCTTTATTTTCTATTCTAAAAACCTGTTTTTGTGGGGTATTATGTTTAGATTGATGGGGGGGGTGTATTTAATCCATTTTAGAATAAGTCTGTAACCATACTTTCCAAATGTGCTGTACCTGTTTTCCATATGAATAACTCATCTTTAGTTTTTTATATTGTTTCATGTTTTGTAAATGTATTTCCATCTCTACTTATATTTCAGGAAGTTGAGCGTGAAATCTCCTTTCGGACAGAATGTGGCCTGTACTACTCGTACTATAAACAGATGTTGAGAGCTCCCTCCATACAGCAAGGTATGGTACGATGACTGTTACTCCCTGCACGCCACAGTAGATATAGGCTAGCCCCTCCTACTCCCACATCACCCTCAGGATAGTCTACTGGTCATCTCAGGGGAAAGAACACAGAGGCCACTGAGAATCATAACCTTTTATGGTCACAAGTGCTCTTTCCGAACTCAATGCCCTGGAAATGAGCCCATTCACTTTTCGAACATTTCCTTCACTCTGAAACCGGACAGTCGTCTTATCGCCCTCATCAAATGAATTCCCTCTGTTTTAATTATGCAGCGTTTGCCGAAATAAAGGTCCTTAAATAGCGAGACCGAGGGCATTGTCATACCCCTCGGTCCACACGTCTGTCCGGTCGGGTCCCTTCATCATTATGTAATGGGAGAGATATTTAACCAATGGCTTGTTATGTAACCATGGTAACACAGCTAGTTAAAATGGAGACAATGAAATGGCAAATGGCATTGTAAGTGACCTTAGTCATACTTTAATCTTTTAACAGGGACCTCTCAGGATGGGGTGCTGTTGTATTTATGCATGGATAGTGCTCAGTCATTTTTGCCTGGCTCTAATCAAAGGCATACTCAAAGTTGTGATGACATTGCCAGGGCTGGAGTGAAACCTCAGATCTTTATTGCTATTTTCGAGGTACCGTTTGCTGAAACCAAACCTAATTCAATAATGCTCTTGCCCTGCAGACTGGACACATGATCAGATTTTGTTTACACGACTCCATCTGCCCAAGTTAGAGTGATCTTATCCCAGCATTATGACTCAGCAGAGTTTACGTGAGATCCCAAATGTGCCATTAGTATCTCAGATCCTATAACTCTGGAGAAGTTAGATCCTATTTATTTTTGAATGAGTTGCTGCATTAGACGACATACTGAAAGTGGACCAGGAAAGGATGATGACAAGTTGGCCAATCAGTAGTCTACTTACATTCATATTTTGAATGACCGGTTTACACCTACACCATAGAGTAGTGAGGAGAAGGAGCTCCCCTGGCCGTTGGTGTCCGAAGTAATTTAGCCATTCACTGTAGCCATTGGCACTCTGTAGAGTTGCGATTTTTCTCTAGTTTTCTTGTGTCAATTATCTTGTGACATTCCTGGATTACTCATTATACTAAGAAAGTCAGATTTAATCAACAAACACGACAGTCCTTTAAAAAAGGTGAAGGGTACAAGACTGTATACATATATGGCTGTGTTGGCAAAATCCCTACACATCCCATCGAGCCAAGCAGGGAGAGGCTGCCCATTGTCACGGTTCCAAGACCAGTCAGAAACATCCAGCTAACCCTACGCCAATGATGCCAGTGGATCTCGAAATTGAACTGGGATCCGTGCTAAGTAGCAATGATATCCTTCGACCGCCATTGTTTTTACAACACAACAGGTAGCTCAAACCAGTCATGACTATTCAACAAAACAATAAATCAGTTTCGAGTTTCTTTCCAGCGAATTTCTTTAGTTTACATGATTGTACGTATAACTAGCAAAGACGTTTTGAAGTTGAGGGTGCAGTGTTTGGCAATGAGGACAAACACTAGTAGCGTACTTCAGCTAGTTTAGCCAGGGAAAACCGGGGGGAGGATATAGCTGGGCGCACATGTGCACTAGGCTAGTTCAGGGCACAAATTGTAGTTTTTATTATGCCCTGATACCAGGAGCTGGCGGCCAAAAGTTTGAACAATTCAGAGACTGAAACACACACATCAGATGACATATATATAAGGAGAGTGAATCGATATACATTGTCGCTGTCAATAGTGAAACAAAGCTTCAAGTGATGTTCAATTGAACCTGGATCCAGAAAATTAATGGGGAAGTCACTTCTGGGCACGTTAGACCCCTCCTCCTCACCACTTTGTCCTGTTGTTAGTGTTAGTGTACACCTATACCATTCCAACACAGAAAAGCTGCCTTTTAACATACCAAAGTACCATATATTTTTTTGGGGGGGGCAGGAGAACTATTTCACTTCTATTGTAATTAATTATAGGTCATCATTCATAGAAATCTGGAAACACGGGACAGTTACTTTTAAGAAAGAACCTAATTTCTGTCTGTATGCGATCAGGTCTTTCAGAGCTCATCAATGACAACGCCACTGAATCCAAGAGAACCATCAACCTCCTGCGACGCATGAACATCTATCAGGAGGTGTTCCTAGGTGTTCTCTATAGGATTCTACCCATACAGGTAACACAGAGAGCCCACGTCTACTAACGAGGCGTTTCAAATAATAATGGAGACCATTGATGAGATGATTGGTCGTTATTTCATGGTGTGTGTGTGTGTTTGTTTCAGGCCTACCTGGAGCCAGTGTATTTCTACATCTACACCGTGTTTTCCCTCCAAGCGGTGTATGTCATAGCCCTGTTCATCACCAGCTGGCTGCTCAGTGGTTCCTGGCTAGCAGGGGCTCTCACTGGAGTCTGGTACATCCTCAACAGGTATACGCCTCACCATGCACACCCAACTGATGATTCATTGAAAGGCTAGGCGTATTAGCCTGGTCCCAGATCTGTTGGTGCATTTTGCCTGCTCCGTTGTCATTCTCAAGCTAAACATGACTCTAGTCCATAAGGAGTTGTTGGCAAGAGAGCAGAAATGGACTCGATCACAGGTTATACAATTATAGCTATTGGACAAACGTGATGTCCTACTGCAAGCTGTCAGAAGGCCAATCCTAAATTGCCCACTTCGACCTAAGACCTGAATGGATAATTAAATGGTGGTGCTCTGTGGTTGTGTTCCAGAGTGGACACAACGCGGGTGGAGTTCACCATCTCGCTCAGGGAGAACTGGTCCCTGCCCTTCTTCGCTCTCCAGATAGCTGCCATCACTTGCTACCTGAGGCCTCACCTCAAACCCATCCAGCAGGTAGACAGTCACCTGTCACCTAGCAGAGGACACCATCATCTCCTCTGTTCTCTACACGCGTACAATTAGACCAGAATAGGAGGATGAAGAGAAACATCTGTGGAAATAGACAATGAATCACTATCAAACTAAGTATCTTCTAAGTTGTTTTGAGGTCTAGTGGCTGGTTCTAATGGGATCTGTGTTGTCCGTCCACTCATTTCCTGTGAGCAGAAGGTGGTGTTGTGGCTGATGTTCCTGGCCACGTTGTGTTTCTGCCTCACCTGGCAGTTTAATCAGTTCATCCTGCTGGTTCAGGCTCTCATCATCTTCACCCTGGACTGTCTGGACCTCATCTCCACAGAACAGGTCTGTGACATCATTCCTCTCTCATCATGCACATCACAGCATTCATATATAGATATGTGTATATGTGTGTGTGTGTGTGTTGTATTATTTTGTTTCTGGGCCGAGATTCAATCCGTCACAGATTAAGGACCTGTGCGTGATGATAGAGAGACCACGTTCCCTGTAGATGGCAGCTAAGGCAATCACAATTGAGGGTTAGAGTTGAGCCGGGATGTGCACATGAAGCTAGGTTTATGGTTTTGGTTCAAATACAATTTTACATGCCAAATAAAACATGTGTAGACTTTTCTGTGAAATGCTTACTTGTGAGCCCTTTCCCAACAATGCAGAGTTAAAATAAAATAAAAAACAATAGTATATACAAGGAGTCCTGGTACCGAGTCAATGTGCAGGGGTACGAGGTATTTGAGGTAATATGTACATGTGGATTGGGGTAAAAGTGACTAGGCAATCAGGATAGATAAAAAACAGAGTAACAGCAGTGTGTGTGGCGTCAGTGTGTGTGTTGGAGTGTCAGTGTAACGTGTGGGTAGAGTCCATTGAGTTTGAGAGCCAGTGCAAGAGATTCAGTGTAACGTGTGGGTAGAGTCCATTGAGTTTGAGAGCCAGTGCAAGAGATTCAGTGTAACGTGTGGGTAGAGTCCATTGAGTTTGAGAGCCAGTGCAAGAGATTCAGTGTAACGTGTGGGTAGAGTCCATTGAGTTTGAGAGCCAGTGCAAGAGATTCAGTGTAACGTGTGGGTAGAGTCCATTGAGTTTGAGAGCCAGTGCAAGAGATTCAGTGTAACGTGTGGGTAGAGTCCATTGAGTTTGAGAGCCAGTGCAAGAGATTCAGTGTAACGTGTGGGTAGAGTCCATTGAGTTTGAGAGCCAGTGCAAGAGATTCAGTGTAACGTGTGGGTAGAGTCCATTGAGTTTGAGAGCCAGTGCAAGAGATTCAGTGCCACAAAAAAAGGGTGACAATGCAAATAGTCAGGGTGGCCATTTGATGAACTGTTCAGCAGTGTTATGGCTTGGGGGTAGAAGCTGTTCAGCAGTGTTATGGCTTGGGGGTAGAAGCTGTTCAGCAGTGTTATGGCTTGGGGGTAGAAGCTGTTCAGCAGTGTTATGGCTTGGGGCTGTTCAGCAGTATTATGGCTGTTCAGCAGTGTTATGGCTTGAAGCTGTTCAGCAGTAGGCTTGGGGGCAAGCTGTTCAGCAGTGTTATGGCTTGGGGGCTAGAAGCTGTTCAGCAGTGTTATGGCTTGGGGGTAGAAGCTGTTCAGCAGTATTATGGCTTGGGGGTAGAAGCTGTTCAGCAGTGTTATGGCTTGGGGGTAGAAGCTGTTCAGCAGTGTTATGGCTTGGGGGCAGAAGCTGTTCAGCAGTGTTATGGCTTGGGGGTAGAAGCTGTTCAGCAGTGTTATGGCTTGGGGGTAGAAGCTGTTCAGGAGCTTTTTGGTCCCAGACTTGGTGCTCCCGGTACCATTTGCCGTGCGGTAGTAGAGAGAACAGTCTATGACTTGGGTGGCTGGAGTCTTCGACAATTCTTAGGAGCTTCCTCTGACACCGCCTGGTATAGAGGTCCTGGATGGCTGGGAGCTCGGCCCCAGTGATGTACAGGGCTGTACGCACTACACTCTGTAGCGCCGTACGGTCCGATGCCAAGCAGTTGCCATACCAAACGGTGATGCAGCCATGTCGAGATGCTCTCATGGTGCAGCTGTAGAACTTTTTGAGGATCTGAGGGCCCATGCCAAATCTTTGAGACTATGGTTAGGGCTGAGCCAGGGTATGG